>NW_014575296.1:53801-111280 GCF_000527765.1 Bipolaris victoriae FI3
CCCCCCCCCCTTTTTTTTTCCTTTAGGTTGTTCGTGAGGCAGCAAATCGGAAAGAAGGAAGGAGGAAGAAAGGTTACGAGTCAGTTGGTGTATCTCCCCGAGTGAGTCACCAAACAACCGGTATGGTCTAGACTCTGGCAAACGGTAGACGGTTAATAGCGGTCAACCAACGGAGAATGAAGGATCCATGTTGGACAGCGCGCCATCTACACATGCCGAGAAAGGAAAGCTTTGATTTTTTTTTGTTCCCCAAGGGCGTATATATCCGAGTTAACTGTCATCCATCTTTCCTCTTACACGCCTCGGTGCGGCAAGAGAAAACTGCGTGATTGAGATTCCCATTCCATCGTCATGACGCTGAGTGTCAAAGAAACATCATTGCCTCCCCCATTCTATAATACCCATGTGAACAAGGAAACATGTCTAAAACCATCTCACTTTCATGATATCATCTCTTCCAATCGCATTTACTTCCGTGACCCAATCCGTAACCCAGGCACCCCCTTCAGCCCCATCTTGCCCACCGTCGACTTCTCCAGCATCGGCGGCTCAGGGCACCCCATCGTATATGCATAATCATTCGCCAGCTTAACCAGCTCCGCCGTCGACAGCTGCAGCTTCTTGACAAACGTCTTGTTGTAGCCCAGAAAAGCCTGGTACGCTTTCGACTTGGACACTTCCTCCACGTCGACAAAGGCCCGCTCAATCTTCGGCTGGTGAGCAGCCAGTCGCGACACAATGTCGACAGGGTACGGCTGGATGGGCAGCGTCTTGTTGACGCGTGGGAAGAAGGATTCTTGCTCGAA
This sequence comes from Bipolaris victoriae FI3, assembly GCF_000527765.1. NCBI lineage: Eukaryota > Fungi > Ascomycota > Dothideomycetes > Pleosporales > Pleosporaceae > Bipolaris > Bipolaris victoriae. The sequence continues at coordinate 54,608 of NW_014575296.1, forward strand.
TAGGATGATGACTGCGCGTCCATCCTTGCCTGCACGCGCCGTGCGACCCACGCGGTGGACGTATTGTTCGGTGCTCGAAGGGAGCCCCACTTGGATTACGAGCCCAACATTGGGAAAGTCCATGCCGCGCCCAACCACGTCAGATGCAAATAGAATTCCACTTGACGCCTCCTTGAAGTCTTTGGTCGTCTTCGTTCGAGCGGGCTGCGACATGCGGCTGTGCAGCTCAAATAGCCGGAACTCAGGGAGTGCGTTGCGATACAGGTCGTAGAGCAGACCCACGCCGTTTGCCGTCGTGCCAAAGACAATAGCCTTGAAGTCCGTAGGGTTCTGGTTGTATTCTTCCTCGATCAATGCGGACAGTGCAGGAAACGTTTGACCAACGGTAGGAACAGTAATGAAAAATTGTGGCACCCGCTCATGCGTGGGCACTTCATTGGGATCCACTGTCGAGAGATGCGTGTAGCCGGGGAATAAGACAATCTTTGCAATATCGAGCACTTCTTTGGGCAGCGTTGCAGAAAAGCACATACCCTGCCAGCCGTCATTCTTTGGTGGGATGCGTCTCAGGATCTTCTTGACTGCAGGTGCAAAGCCAGCATCCAGCATCTGATCGGCTTCGTCTAGCACCACCGTCTTCAAGTGCGAAAACTTGTCGCGAACTTCCTCTTCACCCAGAATATCGTCCAGTCTTCCGGGTGTTGCTACCAGAACAGTAGGGTTGCCGTTCATGAAAGCCTTGAGATTCGACGCACGCGAGGTACCGCCAAACGCAGTGTGACACTCCATCTTCTGTGGCAGACATGCCGTCACACCGTTGCACTCCTTGGCAATCTGCAGAGCCAGTTCGCGCGTGGGGCAGATGACGAGGATAGCGACCTTGCCTCTTGGGGGCATGTTGCCAGCCAGGAGGTTCTGAATTGCGGGAAGTAGGAAAGCCACCGTCTTGCCTGTACCCGTCTTTGCCTGGACAACACAGTCGGATGATAGTGAGGGAAGCTCTGTTAGAACCTTTTGCTGAACCGGGGACATGTATCTGTCGTCGTTAGTTGAGCCTCCAATGCCAACACGCAAAGTGAGGAGCAATATCCCGCTTCATCACGTATCCTGCTTACTGGAATCCCATCTTGTCCAAACCGTCAAGCAATCCTGGGTGTAGCCTATCCTTCAACTCGGAAAACGGCTTTGGGGCCGCATCGCCTGCCGCCGTGCTGTACATTTGTCGCACATCGACGCTCGTGTCGGGAGTTGGCTGCGTGTTTTCCATCTTCGGGCGTTTGGGCTGCTGCGACATTGTCGAGCGAGGCGTTGACGTCCCGGGTGTTGCTGCACCTCCATTTGTACGATCTCCGCCACCGCCTCCTCCTCCTCTGCCGCGAGGCCACTTGCGCTTTGGTGGTGGAGGCATCGTTGATAGTTGTGTTGCTTGAGTGTGATGTCTGTTGTGGAAGCTAAGGGGGGCTGTTGAAAAGCAGCCGAGTTTTGTATGAGTTACTAGGGACGAGCGCGAGGGAACAAGGCGAGCAAGAGCGATCGAGCGCAATGGACGAGATACTAAAACTTGTTCTATTATCTTCATTCGTACATACACATGAAGTCCTCCGCAAGAGACTCGGCAAAGTACAGAAACTGTGGTTGTTGTGAAAAAGGGGAATTTGCTGGAAAGCGGTCCAGCACAGTGTTTGTGAAACGACCAAAAAAAAGTTCAGTGCACGACGTCAGTCTGTGCTTCAACCGCGTCGGAGCTGAGTCAGCTCGTTGCCCTGCACTTTACCATTGTCAGCACTCGTAATCCATCATCATTACTATTACCACTTCAACTATATTATCAAGAAAATCTTGTAGCATCTGAATTTTGTTGAGAATAATACCAAATAGCAAGAGTAGAGCACAAATGCCGCATATGCTCTATACTATGGTCAGGCCAAATAGGGACAATTGACCAAGAAATGTAGGAGTATTAAAGAGTGACGCACCCTGGAGTTATGTCTTCCTTTTCTTTGCAGCAGAGGGTGAGATTTCTTTATTTTCGTTTTACACCTGGGTACATACGCGCCGACTATTTGCATATCCAATCGCTTTTTTAACTACATTGGCATCCCCCTTCTCCCATCATCGACCCCACTCAATATATTGACTAGAATTCTCGATCCAGTTTCTGTGCGGCCGCTGGTAATGCTCGTGCCAAGCGAACGCACCAGTCAAACGATCGTACATGTCAACATACTCTGTTGTTTCCATGTACATCCACCCAACCTCTTCAGAAACATCATCCGTCTCGCCGCCCTCCCAATCCCTACTAATATGCATGTGAGGGACGTCTACTTCTTCTTCTAGCTCCCAGTCCGTAGTAAGAATCTTCATCGCTGGGTCTCTTGCTTCAGGTTCTTCAGGCCATTTCTCTACCGAGTGCAAGCAGTCTTCATCTACGAAGATGCAGTACTTCCATCGAGGCGGCACAAGACTTGCAGGATGCGTTGTGCCGGGCACATTTTGTGCGTCATTGCCGAGTAATTTTTCACGAACCTGCGCGAGTCCGCCCAGTTCCTCCAGGCACTCGCCGCGAAGCTGTTGGGGTAAGTCATTGGCTACCCACGCACGAAATGCGCGGCGTGCGGTGTACGAATCTGCGCTACAAAGTGTTGCTCCATCTTCAATAATTGTAATCTCGTGGTGCGGGAGCAGGTCTAGTTCATCATCCACTTGTAAGCTATATTCGACTCTGGTACGAAGGATTTCGAGGAACTGTGCCCATAGCTCATCATTGGAAGGACCATAGGCTGTGCGGACGATGACGAAACTCCATTTGCTGTCTGGTTGTAAGTATGGGTTTGCGAGACTGGTTTCGGTGGCATGGTGCCGTTTGTGGTCTCTGGGCGTTCGTTTTAAACCCCACTCTCTCATTTGTCTGATGATTTCAGCAGTCTAGGGAGAGTCGTCTGCTGACATGGTGTGTTGATACCCCACAGGAGATGTGCGAAACGGTGGCTTGAAGTTGAGTAGAACAGGACTTTGATACTTAGCACACGATGGAAGGATAAGACTTGAACGATTGATGCGTGGGAAACAATGCGAACTTGTTGGATAGACAAACGCCGCATTGGTATTGGTCGGATAAGCCTTGATGTGGCGACGATCAACAGCTCCTAATATAATGAGCAGGTATGCAGCAAAGCAGAAAATTAGATCACACTTGACCATATTCGATAAAGCTTGGGCAAGCAAGGGTCCTTGATCTGACGACCCGCAGGTGCATATCAACACTGTGCAAGCTGATATTTCGAGCACTTTGCGATTATAAAACGATTGTTGGGGTATATATGAACGAGATCAGTGGCAAACCCAATCCAACTGAACGCCTGTGCCTCCTTCATTGCAGATAGAAGCCAACAAGGCGAACCTAGCGGCTCCATAATCTTCGTAGCTAAAGGGCGAAGCAGGCTGCAGCTTCTAAACCCAAATTTCGCAGTCTGAGTAGTTGTGTGCCATTGTCCAGTTTGTGCTGCTGCTTTGGTTCATCTATGACGAGACCTTTGCATCAAGATACTCGCCGGTCGATCTGTCAGCAAGATATGTCACTTTTTAAAAGTTAACCCGAAAACGATGAATATCAGAAGTAATTTCCTTCCTGGATATGCAACGCATCTACCGGGAGTCATGACATCTTCAGAAGAAGTGTAGGCCGCTTGAATGACTATTCTCGCTGAGGTCAGGGAACTTTAAGATATTTCAGCAATAACGTCAGGAAATTCGTAACCGCACGCTGTACTTTGATTCTCGACAAGTTAAAAAAAACGGGCATGAGGCTATAGCCACGGAACCCATTGAGAATCCGACCAAGGCAGCGAAGTACTTTGCGACTCAGATGAATAAATTGAAACACATTAACAGTTCTGTTGGAGCAGAGCAGAATATTAAGAACAGTATTAAATTCAAGCACAACACTCTTAACCAGCATATATCCCTTTCCACATATCCACACTCTGCATCACACCCTCCTGCAGAATAATTTCCTCAAAGCCCACAAACAATAGCCCCAAACTCATTCTTTGTCGCCTCCCACCACGCGGCCTCGACCGCACCAGGACCGCAGGTACTTGGTGTCGTGAACTTCCACTCAAGCAATCCGTTCTCGCCTCCGCACCAGGCATCGGAAATGGGGCAGTCGCCCTGAAAGCTCTTCATGTTATCCCAGAGGCCGCCGCACCAGCCGGGAATGCCGTAGACGTTGTCGGCAGTTACTCGCCATTTGTGTACCCAACCGCCTTCGTAGCCGCAGGTGGCGGAGAGGGCGGTGGCAGGAAGGATGATGGTGAGGCCGAGGGTTGTGAACTTCATTTTGGGGGATGAAGCGATGGATTCGATTCAGTAATGTAATTCGTAAATTGGTTTGGTTTTGATGAGCAGAAGAGTATGAGGAAGGAATTGATGGTAAGATGTGTTGGTGATTCCATCTGCTCGATGGCAACTTGAGTTTATATACACACAGCCAAGATCATTGAGCTGTTCATGACCGCGAACAAGTCCTCTAGTAACACTATGCAATCAACTACACGGGAAGTATATCCCTTGGCTTTCCGGCAGTGCTTCACGATCCCCTCCAATTACCAACCTATACTCAAGGCAAAAGTTGCTGAGTACCTCCCCATCCGGAAACTCCAATCGCAACTCACCAACCCGCCTCACGCTTCCCCAAGCCACGCACCGCAACCCAACTCCACCCCTCGACATCACCGAAGATCAATTCCCCCATCTCCTCCTCTTGGCACCTCATCACCTTTCTTTAGCAACAACCCCCCAACGACCCTGCATACATTTTCCCCCCTACCCACAAAAGCACCGATCTACCCTCCGCCATTCCACCGTGCACCAAACTCCTCAAATGCGATTCGCCCACGCACCGCCCGCCTTAAATCCAAGAAAAACCCCCAAGACCCCAACCATGTTTGGGGTCCGAAAGCACGGTATCGATACCCATAGCGTCCGCTGCGGGTAAGGCGTTCCACCCGCGAGGGGGGGGGATACCAAGACAAAACCAGGCGTCCCAGCCCTGCGCTCCGCCTCGAAAATGCCCCACTGGGTATCGGGACGCCTGGGTTGATCTTTGCCTTTGCGAATGCAAACACAGATCTTTTTGAGAAAATGGAAATCGGACCTTTCGAGATTGCATAGGCTAACAGAGTTCTTCCCCGCCCCTCTAATGGGCTCCACTCACACTGTGGTTTTTATGATTGGGTGGCTCGGGACGTTGGGAAGGGGGAGGGTGAGGGTAGGCTCGGTGGAATGGAGTGTCTATCATTTTCTCTATGGGGTAGTACTTGAGAAGTCTCGGCGTTGGGGCCTGAAGGAAAGTGGAATCACCAACTCACCAAGAGAACTTTCGCTTGTTTTGTCCTGAAAGAGAAATGAATCAAGACCATCTTCTTCACTTAGGATAGTGATACCCTACACTTCCATCTTGGCCATATCTCTATAAATCCCCTTCAAAAAAAGTCCCAGTTCACTTCACCACTTTCATCAGTCTTTCCAAACTTCCAACCCCCAACATCCACATCCTACAACCTTTCTCCTCAATTGCTTCTCTACAACCACATCCCAAAAATGCACTTCACCACCCCCCTATCCCTCTCCCTTCTCCTCCCCCTCCTCTCAACCACCGCCTCAGCCGCAAGCTGCACCATCGACGGCAGCGCTGCAGCCTACCACTGGGAAGTCCGCGCCAGCGGCGTCTACGGCATCCCCGGGTGGTGCGGCGGCCTGTGGGACAACCTCAACAGATGGGGCGGACTGTGCAATCCTTCTTATCCATATTGTAATGGGCAGGACGGCGAGATGGTGTGGAGGTTTACGACGAGTGTGGGGTGTATGAGGGGGCATGTTGAGTCGGTTTGGTAAGTTTTTTGTTTTTGATGGGGGGGTTTTTTTGGGGGGGGGAGGACAGGCTAACGAGGAGAAATAGGTGGGAGGCGACTAAGAATGAGTTTGGGGCTATTACTTGTGTGGATGCGCCGGAGAAGAAGAGGGAGGTGCTGGATGCACCAGAAAAGATGAAGAGGGAGGAGTTTAAGGCTTGAGCTAGAGGTGATTTATGGGGATGGTGCTAAAGGGGTGGGCTGAAGTGTGAGTGAAGGAGTCTTAGGCATGTGAGGATTGTTGTGATCATTTCTAGCAGTGCAATATAATTCGCTGTTTCAACTTAGTAAAGTGGACACCAACAATAGATTGAGCTCTCAGAGATGTTCACTGACGTTATTGTTGATACCACTTTCATAACAAGACAACTAGCATCCGACATTCTCACTCTTGAAAAAAACGTTGCACTCGCATTGGGTTCTACCAAAACAATATTACACACACACACACAAAACAGCCCAACACAAGCACATTTCGTCCATCCATCCACCTCAACACTTGGGTATCAAATTTCACAACTCTGCATCCGCGGCATATCAATCAACCAGACCAACCCCCAAATCCTCGCTCTCGCCTCCGTCAACGTAGTCCAAAGCGAGTAATTAACCGCATATCTCGTGAATCTAGGATTCGCCACCCACGTCAACAACGCAGACGTCCGCGTCGGAATACGCACGCGATGCCGTGTATCAGGCGTTGGTATGGCTTCCGGGTCCTCAGCCAACGAGCGACGCTGCAGCTCCTCCGCCCTTATACCCTCTTCATCCGCCATTGCCCACCAAAAGAGCTTGCTAATCGGTTCTTCGCCTTGTAACAGCGCAGTGTTAAAATTGTCTTGATTAGGTATTGACTGCTGCAGAAACTTAAGGTATGATTTCAGTGCCCTTACAACATCGTTGGACCGACAATCAGGAGTTTGCTTGCTGTCTCTCCAGATACGCGAAGTGTGGTAGGGATGGCCCACTTCGCGGACGTTGCCTAGGTCAGCGAGGAGCCAGTCTGAGGGGCTTTGGAGGAATATGTTGGTGGGCTTGACATCGTCGTGGCAGTAGCCTGCGTTGTGGACAGCGGCTAGGATGGAGAGGAAGCGGTTGAATGCGGGGCGGTAGAGGACATCGACGGTGCGGTAGGATTTGATGCTTGGGTCGGTGGAGAGCTTCTGGGCGAGTGTGAGAAGGTCACCGCCTTCTGCTAGAGGGGTGACTAGGTGCCATTCTTCTGGACTTCCGGGCGAGTTGGATGCTATGAAGTGGGCCTTGACGGGGAGGAAGCCTTTGTATCTTGGCTTTGCATTTCCATCATCGTCAGTTCCATTGGCAGCAGTCGAAGTAGAGCCTCCAAAGTAGAGAGTCGCGGGTATTTCTGTTGGCCATCTATCGATTGGATAGCTAGGAGGAGCACAGTTTCGGAAAGGACTTCGTACTGTGTCAAAGGTCTTAATTACAGAGTCCTTGTAGACATACACACGTCCCTCCCAGCCGTTTCCCATAAGCTTCCAATGCTTGCGGTTGTCTAAGAGATTGGCTATGAATTGTGGATCTTCATTTTCCGGTCCCCATGAGTACATGTGCCGATTGTGGATGCGTAGGTTGAAGTTGGTCGCGACGGATTTCGCTCTTAGGTCGAACTTGGTCGGGACGTATTTCGCTCGTAGAGCTTCTCGGCTGACTAGGGAATAGTGTTGCTGGTAGAGAAGTGCAGCGATAAAGAATATAATGAGTAAACGGTGGCGAACACGGTAAAATGCTCGCACTCTTGGGGATGTTAAGCTGAGAAGAAGATGCCCCATAGACACTGATGTAAGAGGGAGTTATAGAGACTGGAACGGTAAGGCGTGGGTGAAGAGTTGTAACCGTAACGCTCGAGGAAGCAGGGGAAAGTGAAACTTCTGAATGTTTGCTTGGGTAGTTACTGCCTGTTTGCTCAAGTTGGGAGATACAAGTCCGTAATATGATATACTGACCCAAATTGACCACTTGTTGGAAAAGAAGTGGCTATTGTGAGCCTATACAGCATGCTAGAATCCATAAATTTACCCAAAGATATTGATTTGGTTCAGGGTATTGCGCTTGTGACGTGGGTGATTAGGTGTGAGCCACTTGATGATAGTAAGACTTGGCTTCAGGAAACAAGGAAGTAGAGAGTTGGGTCGGCTCAGCCACAACATAGCCGGCTCGCCTTGATGTTCTGCCACGATGAGAGGTCAGTGATACTGCGCCAGCGGGCCTTATCGACTGAGGTCCACCACGATGCTAACAAGGCACCATGTATATGTACAAAGTGTCATGTCTTGATTCGAACCAATCAAGCAGTGCGCAATTTGCTCGACACGGATGGCAAATGCCGTCCGCGAGCCCTCTAAGAGCCTCGCGCATGCACTATACAAGCTGGCGGCATTAAAGTGCCGTGGTGTCGTGAACAGAGGAGCCGGGGTGACGTCAAGGATACGCTGTCTCGCGTCCCCGCAGCCGTCCAACCCCCGGGCGACCCACGCGATCAACTCTCAGGGTCCCGCATTCCCGTGCAAGCCTCGCCGTCTGATCCCACATCCTTGCACCACAAATCATAGCCATGACTACCGAAGCTCGTTCTGCGCAGAATCGGACGCAGCTGATTGCCCATTTTGACGATTACAAGTAATACTGACGCAGCCAATGAATATATTCAGCAGAACTAACGCTGAGTCAGAACACGCGATGCGCAAAGCGACGGGTGGACCAAACTCTGGGAAAAAGACGAAGCGCACCTGTGGGATCGCGGTAGACCTTCTCCTGCATTACAGTCGTTCCTAGAGACGCATCCGTACCGTGAGACGCTGTTCCGAGAGGGGGAGAAGCGACCACTCAAGGCTTTTGTTCCTGTATGTAAAATACCCTCGACAGGGCCAATTGTTTCAAGCAAAGTGACTCAATTCCATAGGGCTGTGGTAAAGGCCACGATGTCGCTCTGCTAGCACGCTACGGCTATCAAGTATGGGGCCTGGAAGTCTCGCAAACAGCCGTTGATACGGCGAAGGAAAACATCAAGACGCAGCTCAACAGCTCTACTAACCATGGTACTACGGATGTGGTTCTCGGTGACTTTTTCCAAAAGGGGTACGAGGACCAGTTTGGGCCGGATTTTCAGGGTTTCGATCTCATCTATGACTACACGGTAGGTCGCGTGATGAGGATTGTGAAGACGTGGGCTGATGATGCTAGTTTCTCTGTGCTTTGCTGCCGGAGATGCGCAAGGACTGGGCTGAGCGGATCAAGAGTCTTCTGGCGCCGACGGGTGTGCTCGTGTGTCTCGAGTTTCCCATGTGGAAGCCGCTCAAGGCACCGGGTCCGCCGTGGGGTCTGAATGGCGTGCACTGGAATCTGCTGGCTGATGGTGGAGATGGCACGGTTGGTGAGTCTGGAAAGCTTGTTAGTGGTGGGAAAGACCAGGGCAGCTTTGAAAGAGTCGTGTACTGGAGCCCGCCTGAGTCGTTTGAGCAGAGTCGTGGTGAGGACATGATTAGTGTGTGGAAGCTGAAGTAGTAGGTTGTATATGTATCGAGTTGTTGGATATATGTGCGTACTTGCAGGAAAAGTTTACAAGTGGTGGATTTTACTACACCAGAGAAGTCTTACGTAGATTCGTAGAATATCTAGAACCGCAAAAATAGTCACTGTGGTGAACACAGCAGCATATCTGGGCAACTCCTACCAACAACACTATGCTCCACCGCAAAAAAGAATGGTCACTACGAGGGTCGAACTCGCGACCTTGGCGTTAACTGAAGGCCCTCTCCAGGAACATAGTCTCTGGCGATGGATTATTAGCACCACGCTCTAACCAACTGAGCTAAGCGACCTTTTGACCTTCAGGAGAAGGAGCGGGTGTGGAAGCTGCCTGCTCGAAACAAGCTGGAGGCTGAACACCGCGCTGTTGGTTGTTGTTGATGGAAGTTTTGAAAATTAGAAAAAATATATTCCAGAAGAATTTGCACGCCGGTGAGATTGGACTGGTGGGGCTTGAGAACTGATGTAAAGGTGGGGGGGTCACACCACATAGTCGGAACCAAACATGGGTCAAGTGGGTGTGGGTGCAAAAGGACCCCACCATCGGCAGATGCAACAGCCGCAAGGGGTTAGTCCAGTTCGTGTTGAGAGATACTCGTAGGTCCAACATTTCACCTTGTATCTGGCCAACCAAGACACGCTTTGAGAGTGGTTAGTGAGCCAAATCAACATCAGACACGCACGTCTTCACGGAAACGTCGAGACCAATGTTCATCCAAAAAAATGTAGTCGAATTAAAATCGTGTACCAATCAAAACGCCTCCCCAGCGAGGTCTTCAGCAAGACCTTCCAACTCTTCTTGTCTAAACGGAACCCACAGCCGCTCTGTGCCCATGCCATCTTTCCGGCTCTCAATCATCTGATGATCGTGAAACTCCTTGAGCAAGGTTCTAAAACTAACTTCACTGGTGCATACAAAGGCCTCGACAGCCTTGTGGTATAGGACGCGGTACTCCACGCCTTGGGTTGATTCTGGCAGAGCGTTCTTTGCTTGTGCGCCCTTCAACTTTGGCGTGGCAGTGACGTCGTCGTCTTCGTCTAGGTCCATGCCTTCCATCATAGATAGAGCAAGTTGCTCCATGACCAAGATGCGGAACAGTTCCCGCGCTTGTTCCGGCAGGGAGCGCAAGACGAAGCCCACACCGTCTCTGCCGCCCACTCGCCTGCCGCTGCGTCCAAGAAGCTCGTTGACAGTCTCGACAGTGTCCATCTCGGCGTCGTAGGACGCAAAGGTAGTCGCATCGTGAAACAAAAACTTGTATTGTGTTTTGAGACCAACATCCCACAGCAGAGGAAAGTTTGGTGTGTCTGCTGTACATATGAGATTAATAGAGGGGTGACTGGCTAGTCGGGCGAGCATGGACGGCAGCGGGGTTTTCCGGAGGTAGGGCGAGTCGATAGAGTTCAAGACGACGGGTACTGGATGCGATGGTGGATTGCTGGTCAGGTGCTCCAAGATGAAATCGAGCAGCACCGTGGGCTGGTTAGGCAGCTTCAAGTTCGCCGGCACAACAGCCGATGCGACCGTCGTCAGGAGTTCCTTGATTGTAGTACCGGCGACATAACCGTTTATGACTACAATCTTTGGCGTCTTCTTTGCTCCCTCATAAGGCGCGCGGTCGAGGAGGGAGTGGTAGAGATGGGCTGTGAAGCGTTCTGTAATGATGCGCTTCGAGCCATAGCCGTAGAGACAGATGTTGAAACCCTGTTCGAGTTCGAATATCCACTGGTCGTATGCGCGGCCATGCAGTTCCAGCAAAAAGTCTATTTCAGACTGGTGAGGGTCTTGGTATGCTTGTATTGACTGAAAGTACTCATCGTGGCTAAGGAGACTCTGTGTGGATAGTGTGTTGTTGGATGTCTTTGTGCCTGCAGGGCGGTTCTGCCAAAAGTACTCCTCGTGTGGAGGTAGTTCGGTCGGCGGAGTAGGCGAGCGTTGCTTTCGTGGTCGGCCTACTTTGCCAGATCCCTTTGGTCGACCCCTTCCACGCTTCGAGGGAGTCTCGGGCACAGGGGCTTCTTCTAGGGGTGCGTCCTCGGTGGACGGTTCTACCTCGTCGGCAGGCTCGTCGAGAATTTGTTGGGCGAGTTCATCCTCTTCGTCAAGGACATCCTCGTCACTGTCTATTCCATTCACTGTCCGCTCGAGCATGCGCCTGTTGCTCTTCCGACGTGCACTTCGGTCGGCATTGCGGACGAGGGTTGGAGTGCCGTCTGGGGAATCACGTTTGGCAGATTTTGTCGGAGTTTCAAAGACAAGTTTCCTGGCGGATTTTGGGGTGGCAGCGACTGCATTGGGGAAGCCGGACTTTTTCAAGATGGATCGAGGGGTGCCATGCTCGGCCAGGTATGTCCTCCCCTTTCTCGAGGGCGTATGGGCTTCGGGGGGATCCTGGTTGTCTGGCACATGGTCGGCTATGCGGGCGCGCAGTTTTTGCGGGGTGCCGTCGTCATTCTCGTCGTCGTCGTCGCGTCTTCTCTTTGTGCCAACCATGTCTGGGGTGTGGTGAAATGGGTTGGCGAGATGGGTTGATGGTGACGCGACTTAGGCGACAGTGATGCTTGGCGCGCGGCGGAGGCTCAAACGCCTCGCAGTGTGCGGGGACCAGAGCAAGAGGGCGCGAGCATCATGTGCCACGGGCGAGGACGGGGTATCCATCACGGCGGATGTTACCCCTTGGTTGGGAGCAGCTGGCCAATGCAGTCGAGGCAGCCATCTGATGTCCACCAGGGAGGGTGCAGATTGCGCGTGTGGCCGCACACGGCGTGCTTAGTCGGATGCAAGCGTACTCCTGGCAGGGCTGCAGACAGACGACCGACATGTGACGATGGCGTGGTGCAGTTGCTGCCATGGCCAGGGCCGACGTCACGGGACGGGCGGTGCATTCATCGCCATGCACACTGCCTGTGTGTGTTTGTACTCTACATATGCATGTAACGGGGAGAGAGGGAAACCGTTGGCCAGAGCTGCATGCAAGTTATCCAAGCATGCTGCCACTGGGCCGTCCAGACTCCACGCAACGTGTCCGGCGGGCCGTCTTCTGTAAGTAAGCAAGCGTCGGGGTGCAGTGTGAGTGTGCAGCAACCATGACGGGCTGATTCAGATGAGCGGGCAGATGACAGATCCCATGTGCAGCATTCAAGCACTTCTGTCTCGGCGTGCTACTTTGGTGTCGCGTCACGCAGCGGGCGAGACAGGAGACAAGAGGCTACAAATAGCTGGCCAGGCGGCTGTGTAGTGCAGTGCAGTGCTGGGCTGGGCTGCAGACGATCCGTCCATACATAGGCGTGCTGATGATCTCACCCACGGCGCTGCCCGCGCCTGTTCGTTTTCCGTCGTCTTCATCCGCGACTGCCCCGCACAAGCCCGAAACTTCACCTCCACACCTGTCCCAACCACGCCCTCGGCCACTCCACCACTCTCGACTCCCACGACGCCGCCGCTCGACCCCAGACTCCCTCACTACTGCTCCTGCTGCTGCCACCATCCCCGCCCGCCTCGCATCCCCGCCTGCTGTCTCTCCCCCCGTCCGCTCCCTTCCCCCTGCGACTCGCCCCCAACCAAACGCCGTGTGGCGCTCTCCCGCGCTCCCTGTCTCCAGCTCGGCCTCCAAGCACTTTGCTACTGCCACCATGGAACAAAGACGGCGGCCAGAGTACAACCTCGACATCTTCGCGGATGCTGCCTTTGTCAAGGATGTCGTCAAGGGTAAGTCTTTTCCCTTGTTTGTTTTTTCTTCACCTTCTGGCCCGGTCTCTCCCGTGAGTGTGTCCTGACCGCCCGACAGCAATCCTGCACACGATTTTCTTTCACCGGTACTTTACCTCGATATCGCCCCTGACACGCGACCTGCTCGACCTGACGCTGCCCGCCATCGACGATGTCGACCTTGAGACGCTTATCGAGCAGAAGACGTTTGCGCTCGTGCGCTCCATAGACAGCACCCACCAGCCACGCGGACGAGGTCAGATTGTCGTCCAGTTCTTTGAGAAGAAGCGGAGAAAGACGTACTTTTTCGGAAAGGCAGACGAAGACGTTTGCTGGGAGCAGTGGACGCTTGACGTGACTCTCGCCCAGCCCCGGACCGAGACTGGTACGTAGCAGCCCAACCAACCCTCCAACTCCTGCCAACCCACTAATCCACGCCACAGATGCCCTCAAGGTCCGTCGCGCAATGACAAAGTCGCTGGAAAAGGCCGCGCACAAGATCATCGCCATCGTCAACCGCGACAAAGACCACATTCCTCCCATCACCACCACCGACGCCAACCCCTTTCCCTACCAGATTGTCGTCAACCCAAAGTCTGCTGAGAACGACTGGCGGCCCCGCATCGGTCTCTTCTAACCTCGAAACCATCTGGCGGTGAAAGAAAAAATCAAAGGAAACGCAACTGTATATATGTATTACCTTGCACCATTCCCGGGCAAGACCAGGTTCAACACGAGTAGGATGTAATATCTTGTCGTTCACTGCGACATAAAAGAGACGGAAAAAGCCCTCGATTCCACATACCGGCCGTACTAGAGATGGGCCGCGGCATTTTCTTTTTTGCGAAACCTCCATTTCCTTTCCCCCTTTCGCCGCCGCCGCCACCACTCCCAAAAGCTCCACTGTACAGTGTCCGCCATGTCGGGCAACCTTTCCCCCCTTAAGTAAACCTTGCGATCCACCTGTATCGGAAAGTCCCAAGAACATGAGCGTTTTGATTGTTTGTTACCTGTTTGCTGCTATAGCTACACAAGATACCCCAATTCCCCAAATGAAATTATATTTTTTATGAAATACTACAGCGAGGATGTGGTTACTCGAGTCTTCCGGTGCGTGAATCTTTGATAATAATGGTCGTATGTTGATATGCCAGCTACCCAAATACACCCAACTATCGCATCATTCATTCCGCTTCTCCGCCCACTCAACCCACCTCTTCACAACCTCATCCACCTTCTTGATCCCCTCCCTCGTCGCCTCGACCTCAAACCACTCCTTGTGGCTCTTCCCACACGCCTCACACTGCTTAATCACCCGCTGCTCCCCCAATTCCAAATGAATCATGCGCTCCACCCGATGTGCATGCGGTACCTTGCGCACTCCCGCTGCCGCCCCTTCACCCCCAGTTTGCAACTTACCATCAGCACCACCCGCTGATCCCCGCCCCTGATGCGACGGCTGCCTCGACCCCGCAGGCGATGGCGTCGCAGACGAAACATGCGGATAGTACCGCACAAGCGAAAGACTATACCCGCATTGTTTCGTCCACTCATTCATCCGCCGATGCACATTATTCGCCCTGCCTATCTTGAGTAGGATTGTATCTTTCCCTCCCTTCTCTCCCTTGTCCCCACCTTTCTCGCCCTTTTTCTCCTTCACAGAATACTGCCTCATGACATCCGACGTCCGTCTCCTCGACCCTTCTCCCCGTGGCGCCAGCAAATTACTGGCTGCGGATGCGGGCGCCGGGCCCGCGGCTTCGGGCGTGAGCCAGAAGATGTAGATGAAGCCTTCTTCGTCGTGGGGGGAGATGGGCTTGGAGAGTTCGGCTAGCAGGGTTGAGGCGAGTTTCGGGGGGACGGATGTGGGGATGTAGCGCAGGAGTGTGGCGGTTTCGGAGTCGGAGCTGGGGTTGTTGGACTTGTTGACGGGGCGCGAGGGCTTTTCAGAGAGCGGCTTGCGCGAGCTCGAGGGGCGCGAGTGTTGGCTGCTGCTTTTGCGGGATTGGCCTTGTACACGCGGTGGTTGTGGTGGTTGTGATTGCGGTTGTGGGATATCTTGCATGGGTGTTTCTGTTTGAGTCGGTTCTGCTGGCGGCGGCTGCTGCTCTGTCTTCTTCTTGTGCCGTGTGGGTTCTACAACCTCCTCATCTGCAGATCCACAGCACAGCGATGCCCAGAAGCCTAGCTTTTTCACTGCTGGTGGTACCGATTTCGATGGCCGGTCTCTTCGTTTCCTGTCTGCCATTACATCGCTGGGTACAGACATCAGAGGGCCCTGGACAGCATCCCACGTCGGTGGCCGGTTGATTCGCCTGGGTGGTCGAGACCCAGATCGTCTTCTATGGCCACTGCTCCTCCTCTTGCGTGGAGCGGCTTCGTTCTGCTCCTCAACATCCAGAACACCCAGCCGTTGCACCAGTGTATCAATGCTGGTCCTCTCTTTCAGCGGGTATAACTCGGTCGCTGGTCCCGTCGATTCTTTCGCTGCCAGCGTTTCCGCCTGGTCTTTGTGCTGCCAGCAGAAATACGCCGCTGCGCCAATCTCCTCCCCGCTATCATCTCCAGCTACAGACGTTACGGCGAGGACACCATCGCCTTCAGGCTCCTTCGCGTCGATAGGCCGTTTGCATGGTCGCCCGGATTGTGTAAGGCCTTTGCACGTGGTCGCCGGATTTCGCGAGTCTGAACGAGGAATGAGCGACTCCGGTGTCACTCCGGTAAACATGTTTGATGTAGAAATGCGGTTTCCGCAACTAGGAATGTTTTGGAACGTTGGAGAGTTGAATTGGGAACAAAAAGCTGTAGATTTCTAAAAGGTAGGGAGCTTCGACGCGTCCATCACGGCGCGTCCATAAATTCACAGCCACATCGTCTCAAGAAGCATCAAGGGCAGCGCATGGCTGTGAAATGTCAAGTGGAGCGTGTGTGACGACAGAGAGGCCCACTCTGTCATCCAAGATTGTCGTCAGCCAGCGCATTGTGAGCCAGCAGTCATAGCGTCCGTGTCGGCGCGTACCTACCAAGAAATGGCGGGACTAGGCCCGTTTGTGGCGGTACTTGTGGCGCAGCTTCACCAAAAGGGCAGAGGCAAGAAAGCGCACCGCCACAAACGTTCCAAAGCACCTCTCCACAAGACTTGTGCAAAGACACCCACGTGGCAAGAGAAGTAGTGACAGCATGTACACAAAGACGCGCTACTGTCGTTGCTGCTACTGCCAGCAACTGTCTCCATCTTCAACTTGGCCCAGAGCGCAAAAAGATATCCAACCTCAACAGCGAGAACCAACGAAAAAACAAAAAGATATCCAGAAACCGAGCACCAGGTCCAGAATCAAAAACAATGAAAAAGAAATATTGCATCGGCCGGGAATCGAACCCGGGGCTAGCCGAAACTGTTCTCGAGGAGAGATGGCAACGGCTAATTTTACCACTAAACCACCGATGCTAGGGATATCAAGGTAATAGAAGCTGGTACTTCCTTTGATGAAAGTTCGAGGGCTTAGACATGTTATATTTTTCAGGGTATGCACCTCGCGTGAGGCTGGTTCAACCCCAGACTCTAGCTGCAAATGGTAAGGCTCGATGCGAGACAGTCTCTCGAGTCGAGACTACCATTGCGCACTAAGAACGAACGTAGGGCCGCTTGTACGGGCTAGTAAGCAACGTGGTCACAAAATGTCTTAGATTACAAGGATGGACGAAGCACCCAAGCCTAAGCAGCTCGACTCTCTTCTTGTATTTCACCGGATCAGCGTTAGTAGCTCTATCGTGGCTCAATGCGGTGAGCTGTACAACGCAGACACAACATCTGCAAATAACCGTAGCCTCGCTCTTCCCGCTCTGTGATAATAGACCTGCTGCATGGATAGAACATGTGCTGCCACAAAACCATTCCTAAGAGGACTCATGTAGTCATCATTGGCAGAGTCGGCGGATGTCCGGAATGGCGAGTCTGACCAGTCTTACACTATCTTTTTTGTCGCTCTGGCCTCTTACATGATAAGCGTTTAATATCAAACAAAAGATAGGCGGTAAGGAATCGGCGGTCCGAATTCGAGGTAAAGTCATCCGACGCAGCTATGGTCTGAGTGATACCCTTGTCGCTAAGGATCTCTCAAGTGTTGGCATGCCGGAAGCGGCGATGTACCGCGCTGCAGGGGAACCAAAGTGCGGATCCCACCGCGGTATGCTTCCGTCCACCGAAACATACGCTCTCCCCGCACATTGGCATATCGCACCCAACTTATAAATCAGCACGCTTGGTAAACGTCTAGATCCGTAGTTAGGCAAAAGATAACAATTCCATTTGTATGAAAAAAGTTACCGAGCCGGGTGTTGCTGCGATATGCTTTCGATAACCCACGCACTAAACTGCTTGCAGGAGGTCCATGCGATTCCTCCTAACCCACGATAGCGGATACTACTAGTCGAGACCCCGCCTGTCGCGGTAGACAACCGCGGAATGTATGATCCATGTATAGACTGAAATATGCGATGATAAAAGGGAAGGATAGCCTGTGTGTTGGGTGAATTTTTAGTTTCTCATCTACCATCTTTCCTCTACCTCCTCTTGTATTGGCAAGGTAGACCAATTCCTTTTTTCGTAAATTCATAGATCGTCAACCATCATGGCGCCTCACCCCTTCAAGAGCATCTCTCCAGATGAGATACGCATCGCTCGCGATGTCATCCGCTCACTCTACAAAGACTCTCTCATCAACTTTCGGGAAATCTTCATCCAAGAACCAAACAAAGAGGCAATGAAGCAATTTCTCGAACTTGAACATGCTGCCAAGCCAGGTCATTCTGCGGCCACCAAACGACCGCCACGATTGGCAAAGGTCCAGTACGATGTGATTGGATCTGATAAGATTCCTCAGTACAACGAGTCAGTCGTTGATGTTGAGCAAAAGAAGAGAGTCCGACACCAGTCTTTTCCAAAGGATATCCAGTCCAGTCTGGCCTTGTGGGAATTCGCTGATCTTGTTCAAGCATGCAAGGAGAGCGATTTGTTCCAAAAGGCTGTGGCTGAGTTCCAACTACCTGAAGGATTTGAGCTGATTGTTGAGCCATGGTAAGAATACCTTTTACCCTTCTCTTCGACTACATGCTAATTGCGCTAGGCCACACGGTCCAGTTGACCCCGAATTCGAGAAGACCAGATACTTCCAAGGTCTCTGCTTTGCTCAAGATATGAGGAACGGAAACCCAGACTCCAACTTCTACTCATACCCAGTGCCTATTATCCCCATCATGGACGCAGCAACAAAGAAGATTGTCCGTGTCGACCGCTTGGCTACGGGTGGAAAGGAAGACGGCCTGACGGGTCAGACTTGCTCTCCACGTGTCCTGGACCACTGTGAGCCGGCCGAGTATGTTCCCGAGATGGTTGCTGGTGGACTCCGACAGGATGTCAAGCCCATCAACATCGTACAACCCGACGGTCCTTCATTTAGAGTTACTGATGAATCACTCGTTGAATGGCAAAAGTGGCGCTTTAGGGTATCCTTCACCCCCCGTGAGGGAGCAGTTCTTCATGACGTCCACTACGATGGACGAAGCATCATGTACCGCATGAGCATCAGCGAGATGACTGTGCCCTACGCCGATGCTCGTCCAGGCTACCATCGCAAGCAAGCCTTTGACTTTGGTGACGGAGGTGCCGGAAACTGCGCCAACAACCTTTCTCTCGGCTGTGACTGCCTGGGTGTCATCAAGTACTTTGACGCCACTATCATCAACAAAGAGGGTGAGCCCGTGGACCACCCCAACGTCATCTGTCTGCACGAGCAAGACAACGGTATCGGCTGGAAGCACACCAACTGGCGAACTGGCCGCGCCGTCGTAACCCGCAAGCGCGAGCTCGTCGTCCAATTCATCATCACCCTCGCCAACTACGAATACATCTTCGCCTACAAGCTCGACAACGCCGGCGGCATCACCATCGAGACCCGCGCCACGGGCATCGTCTCTGTCGTCAACATCGACCCAGGCAAGACCTCCAACTACGGCAACGTTGTCTCCAACGGCATCCTCGCCCAAAACCACCAGCACATCTTCGCCGTCCGCGTCGACCCAGCCATCGACGGCCACAAGAACACCCTCGTCTACGAGGAATCCCACACTGCGCCCTGGAACAAGGAGACAAACCCCAACGGCAACTGGTACGAGATCCGCAAGACCATCGTCGACAAGTCCACCGGTCTCGACTCAAACACCGCCGACAACCGCGTCTTCAAGATCATTAACCCCTACAAGAAGAACCCCAAGTCTGGAAACAATGTTGGCTACAAGTTTGCGCCGCTACCGACCCAGAAGCTGCTCGCGGCTCCTGGTAGTATCCAATCGAAACGTGCGCTGTTTACCCAGCACCACTTGTGGGTTACCAAGTACCGCGATGACGAGCTGTTTGCTGCAGGTCCCTTTACCATGCAGAGTCAGCTTGATGTAGGCGGTGTGCACGACATGGCTGCTCGCAAGGACGATGTTGTCGAGGAGGATTTGGTCCTTTGGAATGTCTTCGGTTTGACACATAACCCTCGGTACGTATTCCCCTTTCCTTTTACTTATCCACCGGATATTTGTAATCTGGTGGATCGGGCTTTTTTTTCCCCAAAAGGAGATGTGCTAACATGTGAACAGTGTCGAAGATTGGCCCGTTATGCCCGTTGAGGTTTACGAGATTCACTACAAGCCAAGTGACTTTTTCGACCGCAACCCTGCGATTGATGTGCCAAATACTAAGAACAACTCCTCGGTTCTGGTGACTAAGGATTGTTGCGATGGTAAGCTTTGAGGCTGAGGATTGGTTGTAAAAGTGATGGAATAATTTTATATCTCCTCCTGTTCTAGCATTTTCTGCGATGAGGTAACGGTTGAGGAATATATTGTACGAGAAATGAATAACTGTAATGGATAAAAGGGATGAATGTATATCAATGACCACTCTATACTGGTATACAAGTGACTGGATAAATATCGGAAGTGTTTCGCGTACTCAATTATTTTGTGCAAATCTGGCATCACCTTACACTGACCAAGGCTCTACTACATTGACTGTGAAGAAAAATATATCTTCACAAAAACAAATCCCTAGAGTACATACATACATGCTCGCAACACAGCACCGCTGTGCAAAAGTGGTATTCCGTTCCATCCAAAGCTCAAGTGCATAAATATTGCGAAGCGAAGAACAAAGCCAAAGACGGCAAGTAAAAGCACAGTTCGCCATACGCCAGTGCCTTTCCACAAAAATTGTACTAGACACATACTATTTACATTCCCCAAGCGCCAGTGACGGCGTTGAGGGCACCGTCGACAGCCTCCTCGAGCGTCTCGACTCGAAGTCTTAGCGTGCGGTTCTCCTCTCGCTCCTTGGCCAGACGGCCCCATACAGAGGATTGTGCACCGCCTTCACAATTTGAGCATCCCCATCCTCCCCGGTTAATGTCAATCTTTTCTTGCGTGGTTTTCTGTTGTAGCGACGCAGGCTTCTTGCCCTTGGTTGTGCTAACATGAGAGTCGTTGTCGAGCATCGAGGAACGGTCGGTGGCGGTTGGGCTCAAGCAGTTTCCTGACGTGACGCTTGCTCCGTCGTTTTCTGTTTCCGACTCGAAGCCAGAATCGACGCTGAGTCCGGACCCAGAAATGCGGTTGTGCCGTCTGACAGCAGTGTCGTGGCACGAAGCATGCTCACACTGGGCCGAACCCCTGATGAGCGCCAAATTCCGCTTGCGGGCTGCCTCTTCTTCTTGCCTTGCTCTTCGCTCAAACGCAAGGTCCTCCATGAGCGATCGCATCTGCTCGTCCTGCTCGTCGGCTCGCCTTGCCATGGTCTCAAGTTGCATCTTGAGGTGGCGGGCACGTGTCTCGGCCTCATCGAGCTCGTCTTCCTGTGCGCTCTGTTCCGAGTGCGCATCTACCAGAGCAGTAGAGAGTTTGCGGTAGGCAGTCTGATAGCGTGAGAGTAGCGCTTCGGCATTGGTGAGGAGGTCGTGGAAGGACGATGCAGCAAGAGGGTCGGCAGGGCCATGGGGGAAAAGAGCTTGCGAGATGTTGAGATTCAGCAGCTCATCATCGGGGTTGTGGTATGTGGGTGACGGTTGTGGGGGAGGGACTGTAGCGCTCTTTTGTGTCTTGAGCAACCAGGCGAACTTGCTGCTCGCGGTCGGCTGACTTGGTGCCTTGGTCTGCGCCGGCATAGCGCTAGAGGGCTGGGGACTCTCAGAAGCGCCCCTCGTAAGGGAAGAGCCGCGAGTGAAGATATTGGCCATCATGTTGCCCCTCTCCTCTTCCACTTCTGACTCTGACTCTGATTCCGAGTCGTACTCTTCTCCTGATGCCGACTCCGAGTCTGAGTAATCGTCGTGCTGCGAGGTGCTGGCCTTGCTAGAGGGCGAAGAGCCACTGAACCAATTCTGGATAGCCCTGATCTTGGGCTGGCTGGCGCTGGATTCAACAGTTCCCCTTGAGGGCATAAAACTGGCCAGGGACTTTGAGGGCGAAGAGGCGCGTGAGGTATGCTGCTGGATCGTAGTAGCGGCGCGGTTAAGGTTTTCGAATACGGTGCCGGTCAGCGTGCGCTGGTGACTGCTACGGCCTGACCTGGGGAAGTCGTCGAGTGGGCAGGGCGCATGTGGGTCGTACGCGGTGGGGGAAGTGGGCGTTAGAGCAGAGGGGGGTGGCTGAAGTCCGGTAATGTCGACGTCGTCAAAAGCGCGAGCGTCATGCTCAGGCAGGGGAGCCGAGTGCTTGCGAGAATGGTAGGGCTGCACTTGTATAGCAGCGCGTTGCGGGCCCTGAGCAGCGTAGGGAGGGTGTGAGGGCTGTTGCAGGTCCCGGTCATGCGATGAATTGCGGCTCATATCGGCGGCCCACTGGAGCGACTAGTTGTTTGGGGAAAGGGAGATTTGCAACGACGGCAGATGGTCCGGATCGGCAGCGAGGGCTATACGCGTGCTGCTGTGAAACACTGCCTCGACTCGTCGCCTGAGGGGAACGGGCGTGAGGGCGTGAGGGCAGCGGGCAGCCCGAGCGATGGGCGGCGGATAGGGCCGATGAAGGAGCAATGGGGGACGGTGGTGGGTGGGGTACAAGGGCTCAACAGCTGGTGCAGGAGGACAGCGGCGCCGAGTCGCTACAGACACAGTCGCACCAAAAGCAGAGGGAATTGGGAATCAGGGTTTTGAAAAGAAAGCAGGCGAGGATTTTGTGCAGCGTACAAATGTTTCGAGGGGCAGGAAAACTAAGGTGGCCGGGAGTCGCATTTTGTGAGGCTGGGACGGCTAGCCCGCCCCGTCATGCTCGCACACCGCAACACGTATACAAGGCTTACCCACCTGCGATACACGCTTCGCACCAATCGCGCGCCCTGGATGCACCGCGCCGCGCCAGTCACGCTGCAGCCGCCTTCAAACTCTGCGGTTCTCTCCAGGGCCGCCGTCTTTGTCATTATCTGCCTTTGCCCGCTGCCGGTTCCCTCCATGCCCTGGCCCGCCGTTCGGTTTCAACGCGTCGCCGGCCAATGGCACACAGCGCGTGTTTGGAAACATTCTTCTCCAGGGAAACATTTCTGTGACAGCAGCTGCTGGCCTCCTCAGACCCGGCCTGTAGCATCCTCTCGCAAACACCAAAACAACTTCTATTGCATTCGGCTTGCTCAACATGCCTACACTCCGTAGCTGCACCGCAGTAGTAGGGGTTCATCATCGATCCATCCAGTCCCGCTTGGCGCAGCTACTCCACCATCCCTCCCCGTCTCCCTTACCGCCATCTGCCTCGCTGGCTGTGTGTGCAGTACACACATGCGGCTCTACGACTTCTGGCTCAGATAGTGTGCGACCTCTGAAGTGCCCCAACGCTCGGTCCCGTCTTCTGGCAGCACCACCCACGGCGCCTTCTCCCGCAGAAAAATGTGCTTGATCACCTTTGGCGTCGTCTCTGTCTTTAGGCTTTCCAGATCGACCGTGGCCATGCACAGACCGAGCCCTTCAGGGTCTGAAGGGTATGTCATGGATATCGGTGCCCCACACCCCGAGCAAAAGGTTCGTTCGGCAGCGCTAGAAAGTTGGAGACTCGTGCGTGTGCTCGCCTGATTGAACCTAACCTCTTTCAACGGTACTCGTGTAAAGGCGAGAAATCCGGAGCCCGACAGTTGCTGGCACGCTCGGCAGTGGCAGATGGTGATGCCTGAAGGCGCCGCGCTCGATGTGTATTGTACCCCGCCGCACCGGCATCCGCCTGAGAATACGACATCGTCTTTAATTGTTTGTGCAACATATCGAGATCCGTCGGCAGCTTCAGTGTCGCGTCAGTTCGCCATTGGCTCAAGTGCAGCTGCATGGGTTTTACTTACGTCTCCGCGCTATACCCAGAAACACCGAGTCCACCTCTTCGACCTTGCCGTCTATTGCTAGTTTCTCCCACTCTTCTTTGTAAATCCCTTGTGCTTTTCTCCTGATGTCGTTGCTCGCAAACGTCCTGGCAACGTCCTTGACAATTACGTTCTCGACAAAGAAGTCGTCCCATTGCTCCATTTCATACGAGCGTCGGCCGTACCCGGCTTGGTTTTCGACTGTAAACACCTGCTCCACCTCTAGGCCAGCTGACTCCATTGTCTTCCGCAGAGTGTCCTCTGATTTGCTCCATGAGCGGTTATAGGGGATCGGCAACTGCAGTCTGCGCGCCACCCTCTCGAGAACCATGCCTGACACTAAATTCCTCGGGTGCGTCGCATCTACTGCCATGACACCCCCAGGCTTCAGAAACTCCGTCCAGTGCTCCATAGCAGCCTTGGGGTCAGGAAACAAGACAAGCGCAGAAGCTACCGTGATGACGTCAAATTGCTTCCCCTTTAATTCTTCCGTCTCATCCAAGTGTAACACGTCGCCCTTGAGAAAGGTAGTATTTGCATATTTATCTCCCCCTTGCGTCTTTCGATGCGTGGCGACCGCAAGCATACTAGGTGTGACATCGACTCCTACAACGTGACCTTGTGGCCCCACAGCCTCTGCTTCGCGAAAAGTAAGGAGTCCAGTTCCACATGCCAGGTCTAGTACATGCTGCCCGTGTTGTATATCCAGATAGGATATGAACCGTCTGGTAAAGTCGTTATGCCATGTCGCGTCGTAATCCCACGATTTCGAATCGTAAAATCGAATAGCATCTGCTGCCTGTCGCTCGCCCGTCATTTTGGTTGACTCTGGACTTGTTCTGTTGAGTGGAGAAAACACCACTTCGCCAGCATATGTAGATATACACAGAATGGTGGTTGCCAGCCAATGAGGGCGGGGCAGCTTGGTAAGCCAGGCTTCGATCTATCCAGTCAGAGTGCACCGTATGCTTCCTTCTCTTTCCCCTCAATGCTGACTAGGCAAATCGCTGGCAACTTTTCTGGGAAGTTTCCCATGAGAAGCCAGGGCTTCATCTTATAATAACTCAGCTTCATTTGTTCGTGTACGGCTCTCAATGTACCGGCCTGAGACATCCGATTGAACGTGAGAGGGGTGCCGAAGTCCAGCATCCCACTAGCACTAGAATTGGTAAGCGCGACGGACTGGCTATCTCTCACCTTTCGACCCTTCTTTCCTCCTTCAACATGTTCTGCAATCAACACTTGTCATGCTAGTGAGCAAGTATTCAAAAAAAAATAACCCGCAGTATTTTCACATGTCCATATTGCCATATTGTTTGATATTGTACACACTGACAACGCTGCATCAGATACCATCAAGGTTTAAACAAGGCACCATGTAACATACGATATACATACTATCTACTGACCTGGCCCATCTCTAGGCATCTTCAAAACAGCATCAAAAGCTTCAAAAGAGTATTCAGAATACTGATCGTATACTGCCGGAAGAATCGTAAGGTGACAGACAGGCTAAACGGCACTTCATCAAATGCCCCACCGCACCCCACAAGGTCATGGAGAACCGGCGTCATAATATCCATCACCTCTTCGAGGCGAGCCAGGGTCGGTAGAGTGCCTGTTACATCTTACACCCAATGAAGCGCCATTCTATGATGATACCCCATTTCTAAATCCTGGAAGGGCATCATGCACAATGCATGCTACCTACATAGGTCTTCAATACCCGCATCTGAAAACATGTCAAGTGGAGACACCTCCTTTTCGGGAAAACTGTTGGCCAAGGATGCTAAAGTGCAAGCCTGCCCCCTCGCGGCTCAAAGGAGCTTTTATATTCCAATGGAAGACTCCAAATATAGAGGGCGTTATTGGTTTTTCCATCATTCAAGAGACAGAATCCTGCACGACTCGCACCCCAGCTTCCCCCTATGTCATCTACCACGGTTCCGCATTTACGCGACAGTAAGAATCGCCGCTGACAGGCAACGAGACGTGTATCCTTAATTACATCGTATTAATCCTGCATGATCTGCTCATTTCTATCGCTTCATTTAAGATCGTCAACTTCCTGCGGGGATGTGGAGTGTTTGTGGAGCGAATAGTCAATATATAAGACAGAGACTCTCGAAAATGCCTGCGATCAGAAAAAAACTGTTTTGAGCACCCTAAAAATTCAGTATGAAGTACTCAATTGCCCTCTCACTCCTTTCTAGTACCGTCCTTGCGACGCCTCTGCTTCAGCAACGCCAAGGGGCAACATGCACTGTCCCATCGACTTTTCCTAGCACCGCCAACTCCAAACTACCGAATCCCTTCAAGTTCTTCGACGGAAGGTCTGTTGTTACCAAAGAAGACTTTGCGTGCAAGAACAAAGAAGTCAGCGCTGCCTTGCAGAACCAAGAGCTTGGTGATTTTCCCAAGAAGCCTTCAACTGTCACTGCTAGCTTCTCGGGATCATCACTCTCTATCACATCAAGTGAGGGCGGAAAATCTGTCTCGTTCTCTGTCTCGATCAAGAAACCTAGTGGGAGTGGTCCATTTCCAGCCATCATCGCCTATGGCGCTGCCAGTATCCCAATTCCCAGCCAGGTTGCTACCATCACCTTCAACAACGATGAGATCGCTCAGCAGCAGAGCCAAAGCAGTCGTGGAAAAGGCAAGTTTTATGATCTATACGGCTCCAGCCACAGCGCAGGGGCTCTTACTGCCTGGGCCTGGGGCGTCGATCGTATCATAGATGCTCTCGAGGCAACTCCTGGCGCCGGCATTGACCCCAAGCGCGTCGGGGTTACTGGATGCTCCCGGAACGGCAAGGGTGCATTTGTTGCCGCCGCCCTCGTTGACCGTATTGCTCTCGGGCTACCCCAAGAATCCGGATCTGGCGGTGCTGCCTGTTGGCGCATTTCTGACTCGGAGAAGGCTAAGGGCAAGAACATCCAGACTTCTAGTCAGATTGTTACCGAGAATGTTTGGTTCTCTCCCAGATTCAATGCATTTAGTACACGGTCCAACACACTCGCTACCGACCACCATCAGCTTGCAGGTATGGTTGCTCCTCGCGGCCTGCTTGTTATAGAGAACGAAATCGATTGGCTGGGCCCGGTTGCGACAACGGCTTGCATGAAGGCTGGTCGCCTCATCTACAAGGCTCTTGGTGTACCGGACAACATGGGCTTCACAGGCTTTGGCAACCACAACCACTGCCAGTTTCCGTCCAACCAGCAGGCTGATCTGACTGCCTTTATAAGCAAATTTCTGTTAAACCAGAGTGCCAATACTAATATCGAAAAGGGCCCGTCTGGTGCCGATGTTGCGACATACATCGACTGGACTGCACCTACGCTCACATAAGATGCATGGATGGGAACTCAAATGGCCGGGGTTGGGGATGTGAATGTATTCATGTAGACCAATTCAGAATTTAATGGCCATTCGCGCAAAGTTAATAGCATTCTTCCCCACAGCCAAATACTGGGCGCCGAAAGCCTGGTCAGCTGCAATATCGGGAGCGTGGGATAAGCAGCATTTCTTGGCGAACGCCACCTGACGACAGAGGAGCGAAAGGGTATCAAAAAAAAAATCAAAAGTCGTGTTTTTGTATGCTCAGACGATGTATTTCGATGAAGGAATAGACAGTGATGCACATGGTATGTCACGCTGTCGCGCAGGGCAAATTTTGAAATCTCACCACCAAGGCCCATCTGGCCAGTGAAGTGACTATGAGGAGCGCGATAGAGGACGAGAGCGCGCAGGAAGCATGCAAGGGCCCCTGTGAGTAGATATGCTCCTACCACCAGATTAGCGGAGGGTGGAACGACGAGTTTGATGTTTGGCTGGGCCGTGGTAACAAGTTTGGAGGGGTCGTGGACGTGGCACTCCACTCGTTCCTTGCGCCTCCGAAGCGGTGGCTCATTTCGGCACTAGCCCACGTCAAGCGCGTTGTTTGTCTTCAACCCCACAATCCCGACGTGCAGTGAGCGTGAGCGTGAACAGGGCGATTGAGATCAAGTCGAAGAGTCGCAGCGACGACATCACCTCCCTACGGCCGCCACACCCACTGGCATCCTCATCACATGACCCCGCCAAGCCGCTAACTCCCTTTGCGCGCGGACAAACGCTCAGGCTAGAGAGACCTCGCAGACGTTCACCACCCATCCCGATATCACCAAGACTTGCGCCCGCATCTCTCCATCCCCGCAACACGCTGTTCCTGACGCGTACTGCGGTCTCTGACCCTTTTCGAGTGCGCCTGCGCCCCTGCCACCCGCCACTCGCAAATTGCGCGCTCCGCTTCAGCCTCCTGGAACGACGCGACTCTGCGACGGGCGGACTCCCGAGAGTCTCTCATCGGCCTCATCCTCAAGAGGGCTTCTGCCACCACCACTCCCCCCGATAATGTCATAGAACACCGCTACACGCGCCACAACACACCCCTCGACTGTCGTTCCCTCATACTTGCGCGAGCTCCGGCGCCCAGACCACGTGCGGCGACCGCGTCTCAGACTTGACATCTTGTCATCAATCCTCGATTGCGCATTTGTACAAACACCGCGACTACAGCCCACCATGGCTTCAGTCCAGACTAACCCAGAGATGCCCGGCCAGGGCCAGCTCCCGGCAAACATCACCCGCGAGCAGATTCAGCATGTTTTCCAGGTACGTACTTGGCCCGCGACAGCTCGAGTGCCACCACCCATCACGCTCTCACACTCACTCTCACCCGCATGCCGGCTTTGCTAACACCGTCTCTAGCGCTATACTGCGATGAAACAACAAGGCGTCTCCGAGTCCAATCCCGAGTTCATCAAGGCGCGCAACCTCCTTACAATGGTTCAGAAGCAGAACCAGTATCAGCAGCAACAGAAGATGCTCCGACAACAGCAGATGCAACAGCGTCAGCAAGGCCAGGTGGATCCACAGGCTGTGCTACAAAACGGCGCTGCCACGGGCATGCTCAATGGTGCAAAGCCAGTTGCGCCTGTTGACGGCAAACCTGCCGTATCTACGCCAGCCTCGACCGGACCAACGTCTACAATGCAGATTGCAACTGCTGGAGGACAGGCTCCTTCAGTCGATGGGCAGACACCCACATCGGCCAACAATTCCTCAATGGCACTGTCCAAAGACCAGCTTCTGATGCTACGTGCTCAGATTGGAGCCTTCAAACACCTCTCCAAGGGTCTCCCTCTGCCTTCAAATATGCAGCAACAAATCTTTGGCCACCACCAGGCAAAGAAACCTCAGAATGCTGCCGAGGCTGTGGCAGCTGCTTCTCAGATGCTCGACAACGCGACTCGTGCCGGCAGCACCTCAAGTGCCGTGGGCGGCGCTGTGCAAGAGACTCGTACTCTGCCTCGTCTTCCGGATACTTTCATCGACCCCTGGAGTAGTGAAGTCTTCCGAGACGTCAACTACATCTCCCACACACAGCGCAAGAACCGACCTTACCTTGCGACAATCATGCCACAAGGTGTCGACATCAACGCTGTACAGCAGAGCATGGAAGAATTGCGCAAGGAGCGTGAGATCCTTCTCTACAACCGCCTTACGGCGAGAAAAGCAGAACTGGAGAAGATGCACGCAAACATCGGCTCGTGGGATACCAGCAAGACCGACACTCCTGAAGATGACGGAAAGGTCAAGTTGGCTCTTGTTATTGAGCAGAAGAAACTGAACCTGCTCGAGAAGCAACGCAAACTGCGGAGAGAAATCGCCCAGCAAATGATTCACGCAGACAACCTTGCCATGACTGCGAACCGAACCGTTTACCGCCGTCTCAAGAAGCAATCGATGCGCGAAGCCCGTCTCACCGAGAAGCTCGAGAAGCAGCAACGCGATGCGCGCGAGACCAAGGAAAAAAAGAAGCACCACGAGTTCATCGATGCCATCCGGAAGCATCGCACCGAGCTGCAAGAATCTGGCGCAGCTCAGCGAATGCGTCTGCAGAAGCTCGGCCGTACTATGGTTTCGACACACCAGAACATCGAGAAGGAAGAACAGAAGCGTATCGAGCGAACGGCCAAGCAACGTCTGCAGGCACTCAAGTCCAACGACGAAGAGACTTACCTCAAGCTCTTGGGCCAAGCCAAGGATACTCGTATTTCACACCTTCTCAAGCAGACCGATGGATTCTTGAAGCAGCTTGCCAACTCCGTCAAGGCGCAGCAGCGATCTGCAAACAACTCATACGAGCCTGAGGAGGAGAGCAGCAGTGAGGAATCCGATGACGAAGACCGACCGGGCAAGAGAAAGACCGACTACTATGAGATTGCTCATCGCATCAAGGAGGAGGTCACTGAACAGGCCACCAACCTTGTCGGAGGTACACTCAAGGAATACCAACTCAAGGGTCTGCAGTGGATGATATCTCTGTACAACAACAACTTGAACGGTATTCTTGCAGACGAAATGGGTCTCGGAAAAACTATTCAGACAATCAGTTTGATCACATACCTGATCGAGAAGAAGCGACAACCTGGACCTTACCTAGTCATTGTCCCCTTGAGTACGCTTACCAACTGGACCAACGAGTTTGAGAAGTGGGCGCCAAGCGTTAGCAAGATCGTGTATAAGGGTCCTCCAAACGCGCGAAAGCAGTATCAGCAACAGATCCGTTGGGGTCAGTTCCAGGTCCTGCTCACTACTTACGAGTTTATCATCAAGGACAGACCGATTCTTAGCAAGATCAAGTGGGTTCACATGATTGTCGACGAAGGTCACCGTATGAAGAACGCTGGTTCCAAGCTCAGCATGACCATCACACAATACTATTCAACGCGGTATCGACTCATTCTGACAGGTACGCCCCTGCAGAACAACCTGACGGAACTTTGGGCTATGCTTAACTTCGTTCTGCCTACCATTTTCAAGTCGGCTACGTCGTTCGACGAGTGGTTCAACACGCCATTTGCGAACACCGGAGGTCAAGATAAGATGGAGCTCACTGAAGAAGAGCAGTTGCTCGTTATTCGTCGTCTGCACAAGGTTCTTAGGCCTTTCTTGCTCCGACGTCTGAAGCGCGATGTCGAGAAGGACCTCCCGGACAAGACCGAACGTGTGATCAAGTGCAACTTCTCCACTCTCCAAGCGAAGCTGTACAAGCAACTCGTCACTCACAACCGCCTCATGGTCAGCGATGGCAAAGGTGGAAAGACTGGTATGCGTGGTTTGAGCAATATGCTCATGCAACTGCGAAAGCTCTGCAACCATCCTTTCGTCTTTGAAGAGGTTGAGGATGTCATGAACCCCACAAAGGGTACTAATGATCTCCTGTGGCGTTCGGCTGGTAAATTCGAGCTTTTGGATCGAATCTTGCCCAAGTTCCAGGCTACTGGTCATCGTGTTCTCATGTTCTTCCAGATGACGCAGATCATGAACATCATGGAGGATTACCTACGGCTTAGGGGCATGCAGTATCTGCGGTTGGATGGTGCGACAAAAGCAGACGATCGTTCGGACTTGCTGAGACTGTTCAACGCGCCTGATTCGCCCTACTTCTGTTTCCTTCTCTCCACGCGTGCTGGTGGTCTCGGTCTCAATCTTCAGACTGCTGACACCGTCATCATTTACGACTCAGATTGGAATCCTCACCAGGATTTGCAAGCGCAAGATCGTGCCCATCGTATCGGTCAGAAGAACGAGGTTCGCATTCTACGTCTGATTACATCCAACTCGGTAGAAGAGAAGATTCTCGAGCGAGCCAACTACAAGTTGGACATGGATGGCAAGGTCATTCAAGCTGGTAAATTCGACAACAAGTCTAAAGATGACGAGCGAGACGCCATGTTGCGTATCATGTTGGAATCTGCTGAAGCAGCCGAAAGCCTCGAACAAGAGGAAATGGACGATGACGACCTGAATCAGATCATGATGCGACACGAGGATGAGTTGGCGATATTCCAGGAAATGGACCGAAAGCGTATTGCCGAGGATCCTTACGGTCCTGGTAAGCCTCTAGGTCGTTTGATCGGCGAGAGCGAACTGCCGGATATCTACCTGAACGAAGAGGCACCCATCGTCGACGAAAAGGATGACACGCCTGCTGGCCGTGGTGCTCGAGAGCGTACACGGGTCAAGTATGACGACGGTCTGACGGAAGAGCAGTGGCTGGAGGCTGTTGACAACGACGATGATTCAATAGAAGCAGCTATTGCCCGCAAGGAGGCGAAGATGGCCAAACGGGGTAGGAACAAGGGTGGACGGGGCGATGAGGAGTCGCCAGCACCATCACGCGCCAGCTCCGAGGAGCCTGCACCCAAGAAGCGAGGCCGTAAGCCAAAAGCCGAGAAGCGCAAAGCAGATGAAGCCTCACTCGACGTTGAACCCACACCACGGAAACGCGGACGACCAGCGCCTAGCAAAGACATGTTGCAGCCTGATCAGCGAGCATCTCTTCAAAAGATTGTTAACGTCGTCTACGAAGCGCTTAATGATCTCGAAGAAGAGTCATCAGATCCCAACATTCCAAATCGTGGCATCATCGACCCCTTCATTGAGCTACCAGACAAATGGGATTATCCAGACTACTACCAACTGATCAAGAATCCCATCTGCATGAAGCAGATTGAGAAGAAGATCAACAAGAAGGAGTACCAGTCTGTCAAGCAGTTCCGTCAAGATCTGGGCTTGCTATGCAATAACTGCCGGACCTACAACGAGGACACATCACTGCTGTTTGCGGATGCCAATCTCATTGAGCAGACTGCGCTCGACAAGCTGAAGGAGGTGACGGCAGAGTATCCAGAATGGCAAGATTATGATGATGGAAGCAGTGTTCAGGGCGGCCTTAGCACGGCAATGACGAGCGCGGTTGGCACACCGCGGGCTGGAGTTTGAAAGGAAAGATGGTATGTTAATACTTGAGCAATATATATACTTTTTTTTCTCGCACACATTTGCTGACTCTACCCCCAGATAAAACGGGCATAATTTTCATACACACGTGGCTCCTCCCCCTGTCCCCAGCTCGATATCCGAACGTCCTTTTTTTCGATTCTATTACACTTTTCTCTCCATGTCGTTACTCTTTGTCTTTCTTGAGACTTTACACGCGTGGAACGTATCGTTTTTGCCAGAACGGACCTCTGGGGGACACATTACAAACAATCAAATCAAACAAAAAAAAGGACAGAGAGGAAAGAAGAGAGTGTCCCGGGCAAAATCCTACGACGCTGGACACGCTTTTTCTTCTTTTTTGCACGAGAACGGGCGCAATACACTGCTTTTTTTTATTCACTTCCAAGCTCATGAGTGGTGGAAACAAAGGAATGAAGGTGGGCTTTGGTACGCTTTGACTGAGTGACACGATTCTAAAGGGGGGTTTTATTAGGAGGAGGAGCAGGAATGGGGGGAATTTGGGAGTTTTTTTTTCTTTCGTCTCTTGAATGGAGTTTTTGATTGCATGGCTACTGTAAGCTGTCTTTTTCTATTCAAAGGTAGCTTTTGTAGCCCCCCCTTCTTTTTCTGTGGACCACAAGGCTTTCAATGTCTTTTGAGGTTCTAGAGTGATAAAAGGAGAATGTATTATATTTGCAATTCCTTTGGGATGCTGATATTTGCGTGTACTGAGGGATGCGGCTCTCTAGATATTCAGAGTCGGAGCATACTATTGGCTTCACGACTGCTGTGCAGCGTTCCACTTTACGCAGTCTTCGAATTTGACGCTGGAACCACCGAAGATGTCGAGGGCGCTGCCGATGGTGAGATCGACCTTGCCGTTGCTGAGCTTCTTTACGAGCTCCAGGTCGTCGAGTGAGCGGCCTCCGCCTGCATATGTGACGGGTATGCTGCACCACTCTGCTAGCTTGGCAACAAGTTCGTGGTCAATACCTCGCTGTAGACCTTCGACATCTGCGGCATGGATGAGGAACTCGCTGCAATGGGGTTCGAGGAGAGCTATCGACTCTGTAGTTTCTTATCAGCTTCAGGTTAATATTAGAAAGAGAGAGTCTAGACCCGACCTTTATTCAGCTCAAAGTCCGTAATCGTCTGCCATTTGTTCGTAGCAACGAACCACCTGTCGTCTTTCCTCCGGCACGACAAATCAATGACGAGTTTAGACTTGTCGTTGCCGAGGGCCTTCAGCACAGCTTGCAGGCGGTCCATGGAGAAAGTTGACGAGGGAAAAAGGTACGATGTTATGATCACCTACTGCGCTTCCATTAGCCTCAAGATGTCTACTCAAGTCCCCGTTTCCCCGGCCAATTGCGCATATACCGCTCACCTTGTCCGCGCCTTTTGCAATCCACTCGGCTGCGTTTTGCTCGGTGATGCCGCCGCCAACTTGCATGCCGCCTTTCCATGCCTCGAGCGCTTCTTGCGCTGCCTGATCATTGCCAGGACCTAGCATTATGACGTGTGCGCCGGTTAGGTCATGTTTTTTGTAGAGATCGGCATAGAATGCTGAGGGGTGCGAGGATGTCCAATTGGTTTTGAGTTCGTCGGGAGTTGTAGTGTTGAGCGTGCCGCCGACAATTTGCTTGACGCTGCCGGCGTGTAGGTCGATACAGGGGCGGAAACGCGTCATAATGTGTTTGCAAGCAGTAAAAAAGGTGAATTGGATGTGGACCGCTTGGTGTTGCGGGGGAGGGGTTCAGAGAGACGGAGGTCCGAACCAAATTTGGCGCTAGTGAGGTCCCTTGCTCGAAACTTTTTGAGATTCTATCGCACCGCGTCGCATTGCCATTACCGCCTCCGAGCTAAGCCACGACACCTCACGATAGAATTATGGCGCCAGCACTTGGAAAGCGAAAGCGCGTCACACGCGCCGAACTCGAGCAAGAATCGCGGTCACCATCGCCTTCGTCAGGCTCGGGCGACGACTCTGGTGCAGAGGATCTCCAAGCAGTATTTCGCCGCGCGTTCGAAGCAAAGTTTAAGCCTCTGCCGACAGAGCCCAAGAAACCCAAGATTGAAGATATCCCTGTACAGGAGGATGAGGAAGAAGAAGACGAGGAAGAGTCCGACTGGTCAGGCATCAGCGACCACGAAAATGACGTCGAAGTAGTCGAATACCATGACCCCCATCGCGAACTCGACGATACCGAGCGCGCAGAAATGAAAGCTTTCATGTCCTCCAAACCACCTACCTCAGCCTCGAAATCTACTAGTACCTCATCATCCCAAAAGAGGAACAAAAAAATCGAAGACGCCGACACAACCGAAGCCTCAAATCTCAAAAACGATCTCGCGCTCCAGAAACTCCTCCGGGAATCCCATCTCCTCTCCGCCTCTTCCTCCGGAACCTCAACCCCCAACACACTAACCGCCACGGGTGTCGATCGCCACAAATCAATGGACCTACACCTTCAATCCCTCGGCGCAAAGGGCTCCATATTCACTCAGAAAAAGATGCCCATGGCCCAGCGCAAACACATGGAACTAAAGGCACGCACAACGGAGGCGAAACGCAGAGCGGAGGCTAGGGAAGCGGGTATTGTGCTGGAGAAGGAAAACAAAGCGTCGACAGGCAAGAAAGTGGAGAGGAAGAGGGAGAGAGGTGTTGGTGGACCAAGTATAGGCAAGTTTAGAGGGGGAACGCTGAGTTTGAGTAAGAAGGATGTTAGGAGTATTACTGGGGGTGGAGGGACTAAAGGGAAGGGCAAGGGGAAGAAGGGGAAAAGGTGAGGTGGTGATGAAAGTAGAATGATACCCTCGAATTCGACTATGTGCTATTTCACCGCTATGGAAGGTACAGGATATGTTGTTTGTACGTGACCTTTTTTGTCAACGACTATCGTGAGAGTGGGCTATGAGTCAAGATATTCAGCAATCATGGATGAATGATATGGCGAAGATGTTGCGAAAAGAAACGGGGGAGTGAGGAGAGGAGAATGGTTCACGAGATGGAAAGCAAACGGAACAGTCTTTGCGGTGATCTGGGCAATGGAGAGCAGGTCAAAGGCATGTGGTGATGAGGTTTCTGGCGAGAAAAATGTGCACTGGATCGAATGTAGAAGGACAAAGCAGCGCGTTTACGAGCAATTTGGTTTTCTCAAATCGGAATTGAATGGTCAGAGTGAAAGAATATGGAATATGTAATGGGTAGAAGGACTCAATGATATGGTATGGAGAAGTGAATGGTAGTACATGGGGTGTTTGTGCTATATGGGTTTGAAGCACAA
Source organism: Bipolaris victoriae FI3 (assembly GCF_000527765.1). Taxonomy (NCBI): domain Eukaryota; kingdom Fungi; phylum Ascomycota; class Dothideomycetes; order Pleosporales; family Pleosporaceae; genus Bipolaris; species Bipolaris victoriae. Next base: position 90,272 of record NW_014575296.1, read on the forward strand.
GGTGATAAAGTAAAGTAGCAATTGCAACGATATCACAAGGATAAAGACGATGTTGAAGACATGATTATGGTTTTGTTTTCTCCATTGATGTTGCCCTGTATATACAAGAGTATAAGTCCAGATGACTACATGAATATCATAAATGTGACATATGTGACGATATATAGCCCACGTTCTTCACACTCCAAGAAGTCTGTGATTACTATGTCAAACTTGACAATTCTTGTGTGTATTATTGAAACATGGAAACAGTACAAAAGGTCCTCGGCCATACAAAACGCATACTAACGCATGTTTCTAATATCGTGCATATAGAGAACGCACAGCCTATCATCGACTTAAAATATTATGTGAAGAACAATTACTCTCTTTTCTTCTCCATACTTCATCCGACAAGAAGAAAAGCATCAACCAAAGAAGCAGAAAAAGAAAAAAGACCACACCAACAACTGAGTCCCCATTGACGACTTGTCCCGAAGTCGTACCCTACCGCCACTCTCCTACATGATCACATGCTACCAAGAAAGCCATACCCAAAAGCCATACTCCACCAGCCTCGCCTTACCCGCATACCTCAACGCTCCACCCGCCACCAAATCTCTCCCCACGCCGCGTGGCATACTGCTACACCGTCTTCCCCATAACCGAATAATACCGCAACCATCCTACTCACCGGAAACACAAGCAACACCCTCCCCCACCACCAAAACCCCAAGTACCATGGTCCCTGCAAGACACTTGCATATACAGGTGTACATACATACGTACATTACATCTACACGTACATATGTATTCCTCGCAGCAACATTTATGCGCCCCAGCATGCGCCTTACCGATGAACGACGCCCAACCACATCCCGCAGCGAACCATTGAACAACGACCCTTTTTTTTACACCGCCAGTTTATGTGCGCGCGCGCGTACGTTGGAAAACCAAACAATCAAAAGACATTGTTACAATGGTGAGAAACCCACACACCCATCTCAACAATTCATACCAACCAAAAAAATGGCGCGTGGTAAGAATTTCGTACATATGTGTAGTATGTAGAGCAAAAAAGCTTCAGGTCATGTGGTTCTGGCACAACGCCGTGCATATCAGCGGTGAAATACATGCGAGGACAACGAAGGGGGGAAGAGAAACGTGTGATATCATGTAGGATGCAAGTTGGGAAATGTAACAGGCATGATCCTTATTTTTGGTACCGAAAACCTATCCTACTCTACCTTGTAAAGAGCGCAAAACAAAAAGAAAAACAAACAAACAAGAGAAATCGAGAAAGAGAGAGATTAGATGTAACAGCAACAAGTCACTTCACGTGAAGCCCTTTTTGCAACGCAAACCACTTCGTTCGCTGCATCCCCACAGAAAAGAAACCCAGCGGGGGACTCGGCTCCAACAGCCCAGTTCTCCGCCACAAACGCCTGTCGCGCGAATGCTAAAATGGGAAAGAGGCAAGAGGGCGAGAGAGGCAGAAGGAGAAGAAAGGGCAAAAAAAGCAAAGAAAGACCAATGATGCTTTTCTTGTCTTATCCCCACACCACCACGACGATGTGTATCCAATCACAGTCGAGAATTTTCAGGCACTTGCAAATGTCTGGTACGTAGATCGGAAGAGTCGAGATAGAGGGTAAATCTTTCACCGCTAGTAGAAGAGCAGAGAGACAGTGGAGGCGCGCAAAGCACGCAAGCATGCAAGCAAGCAGAGCAGAGCACGCAAAGCATGCAGCTACAACGTTAGGTTACCAAAGAAAACTTGTTCATGTCCTTGGTTGGCCGGTTCTACCCAGGCTCGTCGCATCAATATGCCGAGGCGTGCCGCTAAGCGCGGCCGCCGTGCTAGGGGCTGTTGGAACTGTTGAACAGAGAGTTCAGCTCAACAGGGGGGTTGGGCAGCCGGCGGCGGGGGGAAACGCGGCGGTGGGGAATGGGCGAGGGGGGGGAGGGGGGGAGTGGGAAGAGCTACGCTACGTATTAAGCGAGGCGGTTGGTACGGGTAAAGGGCAAGACATACATACATGTGTAAGCGATAGGTAAGTAAGAAGCGCTTGCTTGCAGCCTACCTCCCATACGTACATGCGCAGAAAAAAAAAGGCCTTTTTTCTTTGACTACCGGACTGGTTCAAAGGGGCCCAAGCGAGCGATACCATGGATTCAAGGGCCTGGTAGTGGCGATAATACAAATAGGGAAATTGGAAAACTTGGTGACCAACAGCAGTGCAGCGATCATGGGGCCACTCGGCTTTGTCTACGCCATTCTTTGGACATCTCAGGCGGCTTGCAAGGCAATCGAGGGACTTGTTCCGAGGGTCAGGTGGCCATCGGCGGTACCGATCGGAAAGTGTGTGTGTGTGTGGGGGGGGGGGGGAAGCGGAAAAAGGAGGCTATTCTTTTCTTGCCTGTCTTTGTAAGGATTAGACTTGTTCATCTTGGAATAAAGTTTCTGGGTCAGGGTCAGCTGTAGCATGTACGTCCAATGTACGTACCCTAGCCACAAACTCTAAACAGGGGGGAAGCGCAAAGGTGTGTGGTATGCAGCAAACAGGGACAGTTTTGACAGGAAACGTCGCAGTGAAGATCTCGTCCGGTGAGGATTCTTTGCCTGCATCTCGTGTGGCCAAATTGCGTTTTCGTAGGGTAAAGGATGCAGATATTGGCGGTGTTAGACGAATGGAATGCAGTCGATTTGCGACCAAGGAAATTTTCTGCAGTAAGCCTTGTATACACAGCGTGGATTTTTTCTTCCCCACTGCTACATACATGTACACACATGCTCAGCTACTGCATGTCAACGCGCATGCAGCGTGTCATCATGGCCATTTTCTCCACACCCACACACCCAGACGCACGAGTACACACCCGAAGACCTGCGGATTGTACTTGCGCGCCTTGCTCTAGTGAGCTGCTGTGGTGCCCATTGTGATCTATGGCCATTGCGGAAAAGAGGTCCGCGGAGCCCAAGGCATAGGAAGGGTACCTGGTCTGTCAAATATCCAGTTTCATCCAGTCATGCTTCGCCATGTATCCTTTAGGATGTGATTTGCTGCCTTTTCCTTTTCCTTTTGCCTTAGGAATGGCATATGGCTCCTTCCCGAGGTAGTAAGATGTTGCCCCTGTGCACTCGTACCATGGGATTACAGTTTGTCCTCGGCAGCCTGAGCAGCAAGACAGCGCATCTACCGTAGCACATGGCATCAGGTCTGCTGATTTCATGTATGCTGGCTGTTAAGGATCATGCTTGGGCATTGTATTTGGCCGAATGGTGCTGGTAACCACGTATGCGATGCACTCCTGTCATCACATACTCTATGTACGGTCCACGTATACAGATGTATGAAGTGCTGGCATTACGATGCAGTCTTGTACAGGGATTTGGTTGTCTCATGTCGTCGTGTGTCGTGTGTCGTGTATCGTGTATCGTGTGAGCGTGCCGTCATGATGCCGCGGCAGAATCGGCGCAGAGCAGAAGTATCAGCAGGAAGAGACGTAGAGGTTGCAGAACAGAGAGCACCAAAGGAATGGGTATTGGTCTTAGAGATAAACATGGAAAGTTCCGCGCATGCATGCTCCTTGTGCTTGACAGCGCGGCCGGTACCATATAGTGCCTGAAAGACTTGTCTGGCGTGGGTATGACGTGATAAGCTTATCGTACAACTGGCCCTTGGGAAGCGTCAGGAAAATCAAACAAGAGCACAAGAGAAAGACGAGGTGTTGTGATTCACGCGTGGGTTCAATGCTGCAGTGACGACTGTAGAGGTGCGCACTGCCGCCTGTAGAGGTGCGCACTGCCGCCTGTAGAGGTGCGCACTGCCGCCTGTGTTCCTGCACGTGACCGCCATGTCCAAGGAAATGATGACGCCGGTATGCGCAAAGCCGCTTTCAAATTGATAGTAAGTCATTAGCAGCAGCGGCCAACGGATTCTCGCCCCAATTGGTGGTAGGCCTATCAGTCCTTCGTCATCATCAATGTCAAACTTTCGCCAAAGCAACTCCACTTACGTTCTCGCCAAGTCCCAGTTCTCTTCTCCCCTATTTTGTTCTCGTTGCTGAGCCACAATTTTGCATTTGAGTTTTCAGGCTCCCCGTTCCGAAAGCCTTCCTGCGTCATATGCAGGTCTCGATCACAGTCACACCACGCCCTGGCTCCCACCATCCCACGAAAACCCACTGTCTGACAGGCACATGATCATTTGTACAGGCGCTGCAGGTACATACCACTCGTTTCATGTACAGACTAGTTCCGATGTTCTTCTGCTTCACAGGTACCTGAACATGTTCATCAGGCGTGCTATCAGATGCTGTGTGACCGCCACCGTTCCTGCGAGGAAGGTCGGGCATTGCAACTGGATGCATTTGGAACTATAGAGCATGTCAATGGTCACAGAAATATTGATAATGGAACTGTTCGGAAGCATAGGACAAGGCGGATAGGAGACCAAGACGTATGAAAATTGAGGTCAGCATGTCTACAAGTCGCATCAATGTCCGCAAAAGGACGATGACAACGGAGACATCCGGAATGCAGGAAAAACTGCACACAGGCGGACTTGGCCGAAGCAATAAACTCATCTTCAACTTTTTTTTTGAGATGCGAGTGCGAGGTGCAAATCGCATACGCGATAGTATAATCATGAAGAAGGGGAATGGATGCATGACGCATCTATGCCTATGACCCAATTAACGTTGGGTTGGAGTCCAGAAATGGTGTAGCTTGGACTTGGTGAACCTCCAAGTCCGACGTGTTGGATGAAGCAGTCGCACGACTGCACGTCGGTCCCAAAACGGTTATGGCTCGTCCCAAGCAGGAAAAGTCGTTACACGAAGCCCACGTGTAAGGCGTACAGTTGATTAAGTAGCAAGAAATTTGGCAGGGTCGAGGTGGAGGTTTTCTTTAATGTCAAAGTGAGACGTGCATAGACAGTGAGGTGGAGGCCTGTACCAAGATGGTCGAGAGCATAATGTGCGCGCTCATGAATCAGACCACGATCATCACCTCGCCGACCCAAGGCGATCACGATGTCTCCATAGCGCGCGGTCTTGTTTCTACATTCTTCGAGGCCTTTGTCATTTAGGGATTGGCATGCAGCAACGAGCATGCATAGGATATATTGTTCCGCCGCCATACAAACCCTGCATTTTGCGCGAAATTCTCCGGGCAAGTACTGCAGAAAGACATTGCATGTGGTGCCTGTAATTTATTGGAGAGTCAAAGGTGGCCAATTTTGGCAAGGCGATGAGCGTCGTGTGACTTTTGACGTAGGTTTCAGGCCATAGGTTCGCAGCGCGAGAGTGGAGTTGCAGAGTCATGAACCTAGGAATGGGTACCAACGCGGTGTAGTAGTTAACGTCCAAACAAGAGGCAAAGGCAGAGAAATGTAGTAAAATATTGGTAGCTGGGGCCGGGGGTGCTGCTAGGATCGGGGCGATCGATGATAGATCGAATGTTGCGAGAAAGGCTTTGGATTGCAAGCGGTGCATGTTTTCTGAACGGCGCACAGCGCATGGAGCAGCCGTTTCCGGCTGCACAATACGTTCACAATGCGGAGTACTGGTGATAACCAAACTGGTTTGCATACTTTGACACTGGCGATGTTTGCGTGGCCGATTCGAGATGGATTTGACCCACCTTTTGTTCGCATTCGCCTTCAGCGCATTCGGTCTCCATTCCGCCCCGCCTGTGGCACGACTCAGATACCTTGTCGGCGGAGTGAGGCCCGCGGTCACGAGTAAGGCTTGGGCTTTTTTCACAGGTACCCAGGGCCAAACCTTGACTGACTCGGACGGCTCTCTTTCAGGTGGACTAGGTTCGGTATGGGACAGGGCGAAATGAGAGCCCGACGAATCGGTAAGCCGCAATCAAAGGGTTTCAAGTAACCCAACGGCCAGGGATGAGCAGGCCAAAGGCTGGAAGTTTGACGGGGGCAACGGCGACTTTGTCTACAAAGGCGTTGATGATTGACACCGGCCCAGACGGCATGTGCGCTGCCGGCGACCTTTGCGGGCGGTTGCGACAGCGGCCCGCTGCGGAGCTTCAGCACGACCTACAGGAAAACTACCGGAAAATCATGGCGAATTAGTAGAGGGCGGGGGACGCGCGTTTATTCGTACCGTATACCGCAATCAGGCGTGGGTGGTAAGGGAAGGACGAGGGTGAGGAAGTGAAGGAGAGAGAGACACGAGGTGGCGTATGGAAGGCTAACAGTGACACTTTGTTTGGGGTAACGCAACATACGTGATTCTGCCGGGCCGCGCAATATTGTAATCAATTCCCCCCACACCCCACTCGTAAACGAAAGTCAGAGCAAGTCTCATCACGAAGCCCGTTTGGTAGATGAGGCGGGTTGAGGCATATCTTTCGCGTCCGTTTTGCGTAACTTTTGTGAGGTTGGGCAAGGACGTGGGTATGAGGAGGCTGACCACTAGTAGAATTTCGGTAGAGCATACTTAGACTATAGACCAGGTGGATTCTTAGTGGTGCCTCTGAATCGCCCCCCCGGTGCCCCCACAGCGGGTCCAAACTTTGCTTGCTATCCGTTTTATTGTATGTAGGCATGTGTAGGTATGTACGTACCTGTGATTGCTCGTCGGGCTGCGCAACCCCGACTCATGGCCATCTATCTTGCCAAAGGTGGAAAAATCCCCACCCGCCCCATGTCCAGCCTGGCGACTGGCTGGTTGGCGCAGACGACGACGTCATCCCTCAGGTAGCAAAGGGCTCTGGACCTGCGTAGACAAAAGAGATCGACAGCTAGCACGGATGCTGATCATGGCTAGGAGGGGCCAAGGTGTCAAATGTCAAGCGTCAAGTGTCAACCCGTCGAGCGACTTTTTGTCGGTGGCTTCGTGGCCTTGGTCGTGAGCATTTGGCCTCGAAGCTAAAATAAGAAAAAGTGAGGCTTTTGACCCAAATTCCTTTGGGCGTTCGCATCGTCATCACGTTTCCCAACGTCATGGTCCAGCGATAACAACGCCAACGTGACGTATCTCGAGAATGATGGTCCGCGCGATGGCGACATTGAACCCTCCTTTTTTTTGCCTCTTGCTTGACCAGGGGAGGCGGACGGAGCATATTTTTCCACGGTGCCCAGAGCGTAGAGTGTAAGACTTAGTCATTGGCCGCACTTTGGAGCGGCCGTTTTGGCAAGACTCCATCGACATGCTTGTATGTACATGTCGACCTGAAACTGGAGGCAAGAAGTGGACTAGTCTGAGATCTGGCTGTCACCGGGAGTGCAGGATGAGCATCTTTTCTTGCCGGGCCAATGAGCGCTCAACAAGCTCATTGATGCCAGGTTCCGCGATGCAACTCTGGGTGGAGACGGAACCCTCTTACTCGAGTCCACTCGCTACCAGCCTTACGAGATTGCTAGTCAGTGTCTTTTATCATCAGCGTCTCTGCAACCTGACCGGATAACTGCACCCGCACTGCTGCTGCTGAGCTGTTCAGATTCTGCAAAGTTACCCACGCAAGGTTTGACCACCTGGTCGTTTCGTGCGGCTTTGTCAGGCACTGCCATGTAACTTGCGCTACGTGACTCTCCCTATCAAGGCTGCTTCTTAGTCGCGGAACAGGCGGACAGACTGCCATCCAATCACGTCCCTATACTGGCTGACTTCATCGCGGCAAACTGTCCTGTCACTATCCAATCCCCTCAGCAATCCCGACTCTTGTACCCAAGGTCACTGATCCTGCCACACCCCCTACAATTAAACTCCCCGGGCGCACCTCGCTTCCCGTTGTCGACATCGTAAGTGCATATGCTCCCCCCTACAAACGATGTGGTGTGTGGCGACTGGAAGCCAGCTGTGGTGAGGTCGAAGGATTGTCTTGCAGCAAGCATGCGCAATGTATGTCGGCTTTAGCTCACTACTGCTCATCAAGCGGTGAGTGTCTTTGCACAACGCAACATCTGGACCCCCAGTCTCGTGACTGCGGCGCACCATCAGACCAGACAGTTTACAGGGTATCTTGTTCGACCCCAAGTTGATTGCTATCCTACTGGTGAAACTATTGATACAATGTTGAGCGCATACACGCCGCTACAAACAGCAAACCCCTTAGCTCTGATACGTATACATGATTTTTTTGGTTGCGATCGAGCGCATAAGGATACATGGAAATGCGTGAAAGACATTACTGTTAACGTGTAGCGATGCCATGAGACTACCGTCTAAAGACCAATGTGAAATGAAAGGCAGTGCCCTTTGCTGCGCTAGCTGGGGTACTGATCACCCGTTGCCTCAAATCCCCAACTGTAAACCAGCGCCAATGTCCCATAACGCCTGAACCGTGCCCAAAAACCCCCTAGCCCGTAGGAAAAGTCGACCATCGTGTCGAGGAAATGTTTAATATAGCTTGCGCTCCGGGAACACCATATCGTCATATCCACTGGCCGGAGGTTGATGGTATCCTGTTGGCATAGGAACGTTGAAGTCGTATCCGCTGTCCACTCGCTGGATGGTATCAGATGACATGGAGGAGCTTCGACTGCTACGTTCGCTGCTGTGGTGGAAAGATCCACCATAGCTTCGGGACATTGAGGCCATTGGCATGGCGGGGTACGATGAAGGATAAGACGAGGCGGACGATGACATGGCTGAGATGCGCCTGTCCTTGCCACGACCTTTGATGCCCTTGTTGGAGTTCTTATATAGAGATGCAAAGTACTCCCAGAGCTCCTTGTCTTCTTTGGACACCCAGTCGCCCATGCTGATGGTTGCAAACTTTGTCGTGAGATATCTGAGGGTAGTGGCGTGGAATTTGTTCTGGTGTGACTGCGTTCTGTTAGTGTCTGCTTGCAGAATCGAGGTGTTCTCCGCAGTACACACCTTGAGGTTACCGAGTTGAGTAAATTGCTTGCCACAGTCGTCGAGCTTGCAGGTGAAGGGCTTGATCTGCTGGTGCACAATCTTGTGTGCTCGTACATTGCCCCGCTGAGCAAAGGTTTTGCCACAGATATCGCAACTGTAGGGTCGTTCGCCAGTGTGTCGTCGCTCGTGTGTCTGAACGTGTTAGTATGCTATGTGGACAGGTGGCAGTGGAAGAACTCACCTTGAGGTTACCTAATTGAGAGAATGACTGTCCACAACCTGGGGCCTTGCAGTTCTACAGTCGAGGTCAGATTGGTACAAATAGTTGAACGTGACAATAGCCTTACGAATGGCTTAGCTCCAGTGTGAGCGCGGATGTGGATTTCGAGATGAGTCTTCTGGTAGAAGCTCTTGTTGCAGTTAGGGACAGTACATTGATAGCGCTTGCGAGGTTTTTGAGAAGGCTTGGTGGTGTCCTCCTGCTTTCTGATTAGACAATAGACTTTCAAACAGTGCTGAGTACGTACCTTGGGCTCTGCTGGCTCGGAAGGGGTTGTCTGTTTTGCTTGGATGGCCTTCATCAGAGTGTCTACATCGGTCGAGAAGTGAACAGAAGTGCCTTCTGTCGGGACAGAGTTGGAACGCTTAGCGCCGGATGGGTAGGATGTTTCGCCATATATCGGGTTCGACTGGAGAGGCGACGTGCTTTCGGCCTTGACCAGAGGGTTGAAGAGATTTCGGCTGTCTCGTACTGTTGGAAGTTGCTGGACATCGGTCGATGGAGGGTAGGACACAGGATGTGGGATACTCGACTGGTAGTATGACGGCTGTTGCATAGTGTATGGGTTCACCGACGTGGCGTCGTATGCGAATTGTCCCGGCTGGTAGGGGACAGTGGTGGCGAGGCCATTGGAAGAGTAGAGAGGCATGCTCATGTCCATTTGTGTGGAGGTGGGCTGAAAGCTCCGCGAGACTGGCGCGCTGGTGGCGGCACGCGAAGTGTCGTACTGAGGGATCATGCTAGAGCTGTGCATGTTGGGCATTTGATAAGGAGGTTCCCGTCGTTCTTGCCAAAGACCAGACTGATGAGATGCAACAACAGCGGCCATGCTAAGGGAAAGAAGCTGGTACCACAGAGCAGACGGTGAGGTACTGAGGGTATAGTCCGCGGATGAGACGGGCGGGGGGATAAAGCAGGAGAGAAAGTGGTAAGTACGGCTTGGGCCGGGGGCTTTTTTGAAAAAAGAGGGTATCAAGACGGCAACAGGGTGATGAGATGGAGATACAAGATCGGATGACGTGGGAGTATTGTAGATTTGTTCGATCGATCTGGTTGGGATTGGGGAGCCTTTTGGGTCTTTACATACGGGAAGGGCCAGCCAGATGCACTACCACTTGAGCATCCCGCAAAGCAAGGATGGTGATTGTTGTGGAGCCCGTGTGGCCTAGAGACTGGAGCGGACATGCTTGCAGCAGGAGAGACAAGGAACATCGCTCTCGCATGCAGGCCAAGCAGTGGTGGATGGTGGTTCTAGTGCAGAGCTGACCGGCAGGGGGCGCTATGGGGGGGTTACGGGGCACGACATGCGACCAGGATGTAGCCTCAGGGCAGAACCGGGGTACTGTCCCAGGTGTGAACAGACCCATGGCGTCGCCGTCTCATGTGCAGTGTGGGGGTCGTCCCATCGAGGCCGCCCAAGCCACGCTCGATTGGGCGAAACATAGATCGCCATAGTAGCTCTCCAGAACCACGCACTGAATGGGGTGGGTGGACCATGAGAGAGGGTCAACGGCGCTCAGCGACTCTGGCACGGCTCTGACACACGTTTCCGGCGCGTGGTTGGAGTCGCATGAGGCTGTCGAAACATTGCCACTTGTTTCGACGGTGGTGTGCGCGTTGGACCTCTCCGACAGGCACGGGAATTAGGCAGGCCTGGTTGGGAATCCCAGTGAGGATCATCGCCTGCAGGCTTATCGTGGCTTGCCTCTCGTCTTGGTGTGGCAGCGTAGTGTCGAGCGCGGCCCTCGGTGTGCCGTACAACCACACGTGGTTGCAGATTTGCGCTATTGCATCTAACACTGGCCGGCGTCGTGGCGGTCGACGCTTCTTCCCGGGGCGTTGACGGGACCGCATATGAAGCCCCCCTCGGAGCGCCAATCATGGGAGAAAGCGAATAAGCTCATCAGAGGATAGCCGCGAATTGCACGCCCGGGCTGCGCAGTACCTTAGGTAATCTGTAGTTCCGCCCGGACGTAAAGTCATTGTAACTTTCCCGACTGACGTTAGCTGCCTTTAGCTTGTATGGGAACCCCCGACTGTCATACGGGGCAGTGGATGGCCGTACCGCCCCACCTCCTGGGCGCTAGGTCGAGGTCCCTGGCGTACAACGCCATCAGCGCGGATGCTCAAGGCATTGGTTGCGCAATTCAACTGTGCTCGACGCACTGGTCGGTGTTTGGAAGATGGGTGTTTGCGCGGACAGACAAAGTTTTGGAATGGGGCAGCCGTGGAGGTGGGCGGCGTCACGTGCCCTGCGCCAAGCCAGGCTCCTCTCCTCGTCGCCCAACTCGACTTGTTTATTCACGCCATACGGCAACTGTGAAACACGACATCCATCCCACGGCCATGGTCGGACGGAAACCTGCCCCTCGATTCGGGTTAGTACTAGGTCGAAATGCTTCTGCTACACCCTTCTATCCGCGTCCTGGCCACGTTTAGAACCTTCCTCAGGGCGTCAGTAGCAGTGGACAGACGCCGGGGGTGTCACAGACGATCAAACCCCCCATCGCAACCCGCCATCAGCTGTCTCCACCTGTGAACTCAGATCTCCCGTGGCGTTATCGTCGCCGACATGCTCTAGGGCCCCCGCTACCTGCCCGTCGACTCTTGCCTGGTGCACCGTCGCTATTGCGCGATTCAAGTCGCAGCCAACGGCCTCTAGTACCAGATTTCTCAATCTCCCTCCTTACCCGATTAGCACGCCTGTGGCTTTTGCGGGTACCGAGATAGTCGCAGGCGATCACGAGCAGCCTGATTACGACCGTTTTACCATGACCTATTTGCAATCCCAGGCTAATGCCATGGACGCTCAACCATCTGCAACATCACTCTGCTAGAGCATTGACGTACACTAAAGCGAGAGCTCTGACCGAGCACGGGATTCCGATATGCCGACCTTGCGCTCATACCAGCCCTCTACTTTTACTCACTGTCTGTCTGCGTCTGAACTAGACATGGTGAAGTGTATGCGCGACATGCAACATGGACGCAGTTTCCTCGACATGTGTAAATGCCCATTTTGAGACGGCCACAGTGAAGCAGAGTCGCCATCCACATCATCATAACATGCACTCGAAGCTGCTTCTGGCATAAGGACCCCCTCCCCCCCCCCCTCCCCTCACTTGTCCGCCTAGCCTCACCGTTCGTGTGTTGAGATGCGCGTGGGAAGTGACAAGCCCCCTTTGACATGGATCCTGCACCTAGCTGCTGGCATCAAGATGTAATCTGTGCCACACGGGAGCCTTGCAGAGACCCTTCACTGCCCCGATTAGCGAGGCGCTGCTTGGACCTCGGTGCTGGCCACGATGGCACCAAGCACAGGGGGTCCCTATTGTCTTGACGGCTCTTCCTCTCAATTGCGTATTGCTGGCCCAGTGGCTATGACGGCTGTGGATGAGTGGCTGAATTTGTTAGGAAATTCAGCATCCCGAATGGTGGACCTGCAGTAGCCTCAAACATGCACTGGACTTATGGCGAGATGGCCTCGTCTGCCTCATCTCCCCCTTCTAGAGATCGCCGAGCGGCGGCGGCGGCAGGCCGTCGGCGGAGGCTGGAGAGCCGCTGGTGGGTAGTATACAGATGGCATGCATGTAGAGTATCGTGGCCACAAGCACAAGCACAGGACAGCGGTGTCGAGTGACATGGCCGCCCCAAGGACAGGATTCCTCGTCGGGGGTCATGGAGAGGATAGGGCTGGCAGGCCAATTGCACAACGGCCATGGCCACGGGCCCAATGGGGCATCATTGCGGAAGCTAGGGTGGCGCGAGGGCTCGTTGTGGTCAGCATCACGACAAGCCAGATGGACTTGATAGCGTGCAGTCGATGTTTCAATCATGCGCTGGTCCAAGCGCAGCGATGCGGACGGCAGCAGCGGCGGCGGTGCGCGGAACCATCGGCAAGAAGCCGCGGCCCTTGTTCGGGCAAATGCGACCTGCGATCACCCACTAGTCTGGCCGTCATCCTTGCAGAAAGCCCTCTGGACAGGCTTGCTCACTCCCCAGGCGGGTCGCTCAAAGCTTTCCACTAGTTCATAGCATGCACGTCAGTCGTTAGGGCCATCTCTCCAGGACACACGGATCTCCCACCCGCTGCGTCAAGGCGCACTGTTTGTCCTGTCAGGCTCACCTGGGTTAGAAGATCGAGGCAGCGGCAGTGTCAAGTGTCCAAACGGACAGGCCCGAGTCCTTCCCCGCCCGCTGACGACGTGGATGAACCATGTTCCCTGCCCTCCTCCTACTTACTTGCACACACCCACCCACACCCCCATACGCACACATACACACATTACATACAACAGTATGTGACAATGCGGTCGCCCTTGTCTATGGTCGCATCTATCAAACGCATGCACTCCTCTAGGCGCCTCGAGAATGGCTCGGGTCACGCAACCGCTCACCGCATCATGTCAGGACGTAGTAGCAACAACCACGTTCCAGCCGGCAGAGCCAGATGTCACCGCTCCTCTACCCCTCGTGTAGATTTGGCTCTCTATTGCTGTGCAGGTCAACAACCGCATACCGGACGCCGTGCACACCGCCGAGGCCTCCTGTTGTGCTGCATGACCAATGTCAACCATGCCTGATCTCGCACCCGCACCTCTCTCGCAGTGCAGCGTCACTCCTCACCGGACGAGCTGGCGCAGGGAAGAGGCCTCGAAGACCTTGACCGTACTTATCCCTTGCTGCTTCCAACACTCCGGAACAAAGCCTAATTCCGACGTTGATCCGACCACGAGGATCAAAGACAATGGTCCGGATAAATCCATGCGTCATACTACAGCAAAAACATGCATGAGTATCTCTCGATCGTCTCTGCCGGCATCTGCGTACATACATCGTTTGGCAGTCATGGGCTGTGCCGGCAGCAAGGAAAACTCGAGCATTACATTTGCTCAGGCGGGTAAAATCGAAGGTGGATTCCAGAAGGATTCAAGACGATCATAGGCTCGCATTCGGCTGTGTTGCCCCAATGAGTAGACTTATCTCGCCATTATGGGCATATAACCCACTCTCACCGCAAATATTCCAAGATGCATATAAGCGAGACAAGCGTTCTGGCCAGTTGAGATGCAATGCACGGCATCGTATGGTTATCGACCATGTTGTCATGCGAGATACGGTAGTGTCATGCAGCTGTTCCCGCGACCAGTCCAAGGTCTGTTGGATGCAAGCTGTGCTGCATCTGCTGGATTCAAGATAGACTGTTTCGCAGTAATTGTTTCGATTTCATTCAGCCTGAAGCGGGTCAGACTTTGCTTTGCAGCGAGCCGCAACGTGCCACAACACGTGGAAGGGATCATGGGCGCTTGCCTCAGGTAATCACCACGCTGACAATCTGTTGTTTTTCATCCTTTTGCAGGTTTTTTTCTTCTCAGGCCTCCTCTATATCCCTGCATCCAGACCCTTTGCCAACCTGAAGGTCCGAATCCATCTGCCTATTTAGCTCTCAACTCCTGCCCTCACCCTCGTCTTTACGCTCGGAGGTTTATAACACTGGGCCTCAGGGTGCACACAGTCCCGCTGCCCCATAGAGAGAATATATTGCATGGGTAGGGTCAAATGACTTGAAACTCGACATGACGGGCCGGTTGGATGCAGGACTTGCAGCAAGCTTCGCGCTGACACAGGAATAGTCATACGTACTTGGGCAGAGGCCTCGATGCCATGCTGGCTTCTGTAAAGGAGGGACGATCACGGCTCGCGTAGAGTGTAGAGTACGATCCAACGTGGCGGTCCCATGTTGTGTGGGTTATTTTGGTCGTGTGGTGGGTGGCGCTGTTGGAATCTTCGCGACCAAGATGAGCGACATGATGGGATTACAGAGGTGTGGTGTGTGTGTGTGTGCCACGAGTCAGGTTGGCCGTGGAGTCAGATGTGTGTGTTCATCTTTGGACAGAAAGACTGTGCTGCATGTCTGTCGGCCCATTGATCAGGGATTTCTTTGTGCTGTACCCAGGACAGGGCCTATGGATTACGCGACTACAAGCTAGCGCGCTTGGCGTCAAAAGACAGGCGCAGGTTGCATTCGGAAGATGACAATGACGAGTTTGTGTCACATCAACGAGGCAGGCGCATGAGGGGCAGGGATTATGCGAACGAGGCTAACTCGAACAGAGCTGAGGTGCATGATCTGAAAATGCGATACCGATGTGCCTGAACGATCCGAAATAGCGGGACCGCGAACGATGGTGGGTGGATGGGTGGAGAGGCAGAGACGGCGAGTACATTGCAGGCATGTCGGTATGCAGGTGTATGTCTACTTGCTGACACTTCAGTAATAGGTTAATTGATCCAGGACGAAAAAGGTACCGCGCTCGCCTGTCGCGGTTACCGGCCACCGAACCATGGGCTAAGTACAATCCTTCCAAATACATAGCAAGACTAGAGTATCCCACGGCCATGTCGCGATGCGCTTGCAAGATGGGAAGTCAACCGTCACCTACGGCCTGTACAGACGTGTGCAGTATGGGCTAGTCAGTGCTTGCGGCGCTGGTATCAAAGAGATCGCCGAAGTGTATGTATTTTGAGGAGCCCCACCAGGGAGGGACCCTCGGAGTCCCTGCTATTACCTTTTCGGGCACGGTTATCAGGATCTGTGACAGCATCCGATGCACAGCGCTCGAAAAGGAACAACAACAAGTGTGGTGTGGCATACACAGCATTTGTGTCGAGGCCTGGGCGGGGCCGTGCTCTTCCTGGGCAGAGGTAGAGGTGGTTTGGAACGAAAGCACTCTCGAGGGTGTACACGACAATGCTCTGCAACCATGACCAGACAGCCGTCATGACGATGCACGATCTCCCCGAAGACGATGTGCGGCAGATGGCGACGCAGATTGGCGAGGTGCTGTGTGCCTGCGGCTTTGGGATGCAGGCCGCGGTGTAATAGGACAGGTGCATATGGCCTGGCCGCAGGAGGTGTAGGGGAGAGGTGTGTAGTGCCACTATGCCGGCTATCGGCACCCCGGTCCGCCAATGAAAAGCCACTCGGGCGGCTCGAATTGGTCGCCTCGAGCTTTGAACGCGCTTCTGCTTCCACTGTGGTGGTGATGGTGGGTGGTGGTGGTGGTGGCGGTTAGCTGGTAGGCGGGCGCCACCCCAACGACACGGTCGGCCCCATCTCGGCCTTATTCGCCGCCTGCCCTCCTCTGTCTGCCCTCCAGTCTGCCACTCTGCCACCCGCTCCCCCACCCCGCCCCCTCCCCCCAGCCGCCTGCCCCGATGCACTCGCAGATGCAAGAAGAAAACCTCAGATCTGTCGCGCCGCCCGTAACAATAGATCGATTGCGCTTAATTGGCCTGCACATGGCTCCAGGTACTCATCGGTGAGCGGCTCCCGTTTCCGCTTCCGCAATCCGTCAATCGCACCTACTGAGCCGTGCCTCTACACCTAGATCTCAGTAGCTCCATGCCCATGTCCCAACCAGAGCCACAAATCACTCGTCTATCTCTATGGATTGTTTATACATACATACATAATGCCATCTGGCGCTGGTCTTGTGTGGGATTGCATCGACACATGCATTGACCTAATACGCAACACGCAATACGCAGGCTTGCAGGCGACGCCTCCAGGAGCACGTGCAGCTCCTCATGGTGAGGTGACCATAAGGCCCGCGACCGCTCCAGCCTAGCCACCCACTCTCAGCCTCCATGTATGTTGTACATCACGAAACCGTCGACTACGCCTGGCGACGCTGGGCCCTGGTCCCCGCACCGGGCTCCTGCCATGCCGTTCAAAGACTTGTCCTGTTTGATGATAAAAAGGGGTGTGGCTACGCAATCCCCACCCCCAACCAAGCCCTTCCTTGCCCGCAGCATCCTTCAAGCCTGTTGCTGTCGCCATCCTCCTCTGCATCCCTTGTTCTCGCAACCGCTGCTCCTCTCAACGCCTCGCCAAAACACCATGGTTGTCAAGCCTTTTTGCCTCCGCAACCCTGGACGTGGCGCCCGTGGTTGGCCACAAACCCTTGTGCGGAACATTCGATATCGCCTGGGATCGCGCCAACCTCGAATCCTTCTTGAGATCAGTAATCAGCCTTGTAAATCCCAAAGCCAAGACACATCGGTCTGACGCTTGTTCTATCACATCTCTGAACGGTGTGCAGTTGCTGGGCACTGTTTGAACCCTAGGCGACCATGACCCCTTCTCCCTCTTGCGCCTTGACGATTGTGCTCTTCACAGTTAACATCCCTCAATATTTTGCTGCAGTAGATTATTAAACTATCGTTTTCGATTACCTCCGAACGGCAGTCAGCCCCCAAAATCATGCATCAAGCATGTGCTAGTAGCTCGCTTCTAAATCCCTCTCTCATCCTACCCACATAGCCATGCCAAATGTGGACACATCAAAATTACTCAACTCACCAAAATAGATGACATCAAACGTCGCACAAGAAAAGGGTACATTCTAGGCGTGCGTCAGTGTTCAAGACATGTGTATAGTAAAATTCTCCTACGTCTATCCAGATAAGCACGTGTAGTATAGTACCACTCTAAAATCTTAACAAAAGCCCGCTAATTATGACACTACCCATACCCATTGCCAAGCCAACTATTGCATTCCTCCATGTGACGTACTATACATGCTCCATTTCATCCTACCCGCACGTACTCACCTTATTTCCCCTCCCCAAAAAAATTCACGCAACGCAAACTCGCCTCACCTGGCAACACGCAACACCTGACACTTCCCAGCTACTTTTTCCTTCCAAAAAAATATTCTCCACAATAAGACCGTAAAGCCCCTCAACGTACATAACACGCTATCCCACTTTTCCAAATTCAGAATACGAGGTACTTTTCGAGCCCCCGTAAAACCCGTATCGCCCGTTACACAAAACACGAAAATGGGCACACCTTTCTTACCCACTCTCAAACCATCAGCCTCACATTTCGCCATGTACACATAGACCAACCCTATATGCGGCCGCTAATTGTCCTCTCCAAAAGTGGAGAAACCATCGCAACGCAGGAAAGGAAAGAAAGAAAAAAAAGTGGGGGATTTCTCTTTCTTACCCTACATTTCGGGCGGGCGGGTATAGGGAAGAGGATGCCGGTCCTTGTCTCCCCCCCCCCCTTCCTTCTCGCCTACCCCCTCCCCTTCCCTTGTATACTTCTACCGTTTCCGCCTCTCTCCCCCTTGTAGCTAATCCTGCATACAACATACATACATACATACATATAGTGACCAGTTATTTTTCTCCTCCTCCCCTTTGCATGTCTCCACCCTTTGCTTCCCTCAATAAATACCCGTGGTTTCGATCGCAATCGGCCGCGCCCCGCCCCACAACGCATCGTATGTCTACATTTGTCTCCAATCGGAAAGATGGCAGGGCGTATGATGCGTGTGTGTGTGTGTGCGAATCGGGGGGTCATAGAAAGAAAGGGTATGCGGAAAGTACCTTATTTAGACCGCTTTGGATTGCGACTGCAGAATGGGGGGTTTCATGTGCTACATGGGGGTAGAGAGACCAGACGATGAGGAGGTGAAGGATTCTTAGTCTGCGCTGTGTGTCGCTGCATCGAACGTTCGATTCGGAATGTGGGGGTTCTTGTCGTTTTTGTCGTGGGGTTTGGGGGCGGGATTTTTTTTGGATCAGAGAAGGGTTCCTTGTTTGCTGTGAAGAAGGGGATTGCGTGGGTGCATCGACTGATTCTTTTTTTTTCTCGGGTTGTTTTTTTCATGTTCCCTGCGTAGAATGTTACTTCGAAATGAGAATCCGGGGAATGGGAGGGGTTTGGCGTTGGATTGCGGGTTTTGTAATGGCTGCTTTTTGGAGGGTTTGGGGGGAAATTGAGGCTGTTATGGCGTTTGAGGATTGACGGGGAGCGGGCGGATGTATGTATATTGTAAACGGGAAATTTAGAGAATATCGTCGATACGATGAAGGTGGCTTGTTGTTGAGGTGAGGTGAGGGGTTTCGAGGAATGTGCCTCGGGTGATTGAAAGCTGAATATGTTGGTCTCGTCTGTATGTAGATTGGTATACGTGATTCAGAATGCTGCTAGGTTCCTCTGTAATTCAGAAATCATTCATGTAGAACATGCGACGTTTAGTTGTCCAAGTAGTTTTTCAGTGATACGTTCTTATTCCAACATATCACTTCACTGCGTTTTCTACCATGCATACAGTGCTACCGTACAAGTTGTACCCTGCCTTCACTGAGCTCTCTCTGATGACTTGTTACTTGACTTGGTTTTATATGTTTGCTGTATAGCGTATTAGATTAATCATCTCAGAAAAGAATAGCAGGCCACATCCCAACCTGCCAGAATCGAGTATCAAAAAATTACTTTGCAGTCAAAGTAAAAGAATTCCAGTGAGAAGCCTGCAAAGAAACCTCAGAGCTTCGGCTCAGAGATTTACATCAACAATATCCTGCCTTTGAACAGAGCCCACTCATATTCCGCAATTTTCGTGACATCAAAATTCCAAAGCACAAAAGTACTATTTTGAATTGCGATCATCTTGATTCCATTACGCTGGTCCCTAATATTGAGCAATATCATTGAAAATTCATAATTGACATGTTGGAAATCTCCATTCTAGACTTAGCACCGAGAATATCTCATGTTTCGATATACATATAGTCATAATATACTCTGATCACTTCACTTCGTAACCACATCGAATTTTCATGAGCTACTGGAAACAAATATCTCGGTCCACACGAAATCCAAAAAGATAATCACCGATCTTACAAATCTAGCTTCACAGTTCCAAGCAACGACTTAAATAATTTGCGTAATTCCCCTTTTATCGTATTGCGTAAAATATATAGGACTTGTCTTTTTTTTTTCTCGGAAAACAATTTCATATATTAGACGCCAAACATAAACAACAGTTGAAGTTGCAATATATTGTGTGATAAAAGAATCTATAAAAATTATTCCCAGTGATGCTAGTCAAGATTAATTGTGTATCAAATCAGGCCAACATGTACAACAAAGCAGTTCTGATAGACAGATAACTGCCTTATAGGCTAACTTTCTTAATGACATGGCCTGAAACAAAGAGAGTGCAGAGAAAGTAGGGTTAGTAAAAAAATTCAATCATGAGCAATTGTGTATAATGACTGATACGGGCCATCTCAAGCAACCAAATACACAGTTGGCCCAGAAATCGGTTTTGCAGTAGTCAATCAAGGAGAAAAACTCCAAGAAAGCTTCTTCCGCACTCAAACTTAAAAACCCTTTCCACGGTGTCGAAAAATCGGCTTGCGCGGTACACACAAATAATAGACACGGAAGCGTAGACACGCATGGCGGATATACCAATGTAGGCAGAACAACTCTTTTCCCAACATGAAATCCTCATTCACTAAGCCAAAAACGATCATTACCTATATCCGTACCAAAAAAAAGACGGCAATGCCCAATCCGTCGAGCCGATTTCCCTATTAAGGTAAGTAAATCGACCGCTACCCCCCCGGACCCCAACGTCCAACGTAAGCCTTAAAATCGTGGATAACCCGTTATCATATATCCGATGGGAGAGGCTATGTGCATGGGGAAAAAATAAGGTTTTCGGTTAAAAAAACCGAACAATCCACACACAACGTGGTTTTCCATGCAAGCAATTGGAATCTTCCCCGTTCCGTGAGATGAGAAAATTAAAGTTTAGAACATGAAAGGGGGGGGGGGGGAAGGGGGTCCCGACGTAAGCGCTGGTTTTTTGCCCTGACAAGGGGGGAATTTGTTTAGCGGGTATGTCATGCAGTTTGGTTTATTCCTGCTAGCTAATCAAGCGGGGTTTTGGATAAAACTTATGGTTGGAAAGATTGTAAATTCAGCAAAAGACAGGAAAGTCACTCCAAAGAACAGATACACACACACACACACACACAATCAATGTTATACAACAATTGCTTGCTATGAATCTACGTAATCTAATCTTCTCTATCCTGCTCCCCCCCCC
>NW_014575295.1:0-110513 GCF_000527765.1 Bipolaris victoriae FI3
CTCCTCCTTCCTCTCGCACCCCCCTTCTCTCTATCCACACCCCCCCCCCCCTCAATTTTAATCTTCGCCCCATCTCGCCTCTCGCCTCCCTCCCAAACTAAAAAAAAAAGATCCTTACTCCGGTAAACTCTATACCCACCTCTCGGGTGCCCTGGTATCTTGCATAAACGACCGATTCCACGCCCGAAACGGTCCCGCCACATTACCAAATTCAGTCTTAGTCTTGATGGGGGGTGTGTGTGGTCTAGAATCTCGATTTTGAGTTTGTGTCATCGACGTCAATTAAAATAGTAACAACGCATGTTGATGTCGTGATCGAAGTTATGACGGTGTTCTTGAGAGAGAGAGAGAGAGCGAGCGGTTGAGTGGAATTTAGCATTCAAAAAAGAAGAAGAAGAAGAACTGAAGGAAAACTTTTGTTGTGTGCTGTCGTGAAAATAATTATTGAATTTGTAAGTTGGGCTTTTCCTCCTCCTCCTCCTCCTCCTCCTCCTACTACTACTACCGTTTAACGCGTTTGAGAAGAAACGCGTGATTTTTCATCCTCAATTTCCAATACGTATATACATCAGAAACAGAGTTGGGTAAAAGGTTCACATATGCGCAGACAGTGTGCGTCTGGTTTACTGTATAACTGCCATGCTTTTTTTTCTTTGGATTACCTCGAGTATAAGATTTTTAGGGATAAGAGATGAATTACTATACCGCGCGTGTCTCTCTCTCTCTCTCTCTCTGTGTGTGTGTGTGTGGAGTCGCAGCCGGGGGAGCCACATACGAACCAACCAACCCAGTAGTTCCTTAACTTTCTCTGCGGATTTATCGGGGGTTCAACTAGTATCAACGGAACGCATGTGTAGAGTTTTTTTTAATTTCCATCTCCGTACATGGAGACGGTGTAGAAACAAATGTGTGGGTTTGCATGCCATGCATGCAATGTGAGGTACTGACGATGATGGTCGGTGTGGGGCTTGCCAACGCTGTGGTTGTGCGTTGTACGTGCAGGTAAGACAAAACGATAAGGGGAGATGCTGGTTTGTTTTGCTTTTTGTGCGTTTGAGGTAAATGGCGACCACGCGTTGCACAATCTTCAACTGCACACAGCAGAAAAAAAAACATGAATATACGGGAAGGCTCATTGTGCAAAGTCAACGTCATACATGTATGCTTAGAGTTTGAGGCAAAGAGAGTCCTAGGCAATAATACTCAACAATATAACATCCACAATCTCACATTGGTGCAATGCACAATTCATAACAAGTAATACTGAATCAAAGAGCGTATTATTTTCAAACCCCGCTCGTCCTGCAATCATCTGCACATCTATATACCTCTCACACTCCATGCCCGAAATAAACTAGATAAAAAGGAACGGCTCGCCATGACTAAACTTGATAAGCAATGCATTAAAGGGAGAAGAGCGAATGGGAAATCTATGAAGCCGCTAAAAACAGAACACGAGAAAGAGAATGTGAGCCGCAAGCATAAAGTTAGTATAATGCAAAAGTATGATGATTGTGGGTGAACAAAAGATTAAGAGAAGAAGAACAAGAAAAAAAAGGGGGAATATGAATCCACCCCGCAAGTTTTTGCAAGGTAGATGAACAACGCCATAATGTGCATGCTATACGCAAACTCAAAAAAAGCAACACTCTTTCTTTTCTTGGTCCAGCAATCCTCGACTTTTGTTGTTAAACCCACTAAGTTCGTCACGGGGAACCCTTGAAGACCAGCGTCATCTCCCATACAAGCCATCTGCCAACGTCATAATACGTATAGATTCATAGAGCAGAAAGTGGCAAGGCGGGAAGAGCCGTGTGAGTGGGATGTAATAGGCAAGGTGGTTGGTGACCTCGACTCCAAACACGATCTTGACCGCATACGTGCAGGTCAAACTGGAAACGTCTCACTTGGATCCGACGAGCAGTTCGGATCCTGGCACATTGTGACCAAAGTCCAGGATCAGTGTTCGGCCATCTTGACTCGTAGCCACAACTCGCCTATAATCGCTCTTAGCAGATAGAATCCAGCTTGTTGTCCAATTCTTGTATACGGCATATGTCTGTCCGGTTTCGTAATCAGAGACTTGGATACTCTGGTCATATGAACCTGATACAATGCGTCCGTTGAAGGCGTCGAGGAAAAGCGAACGAACGAGGCCATCATGCTTAACTCTGCTGTGCACAAGCTCGCCGGTAGACGCGTCGAACTTGTAGACAACGTGGTCGTTGCCTCCGGCGAGTACGTACTTAGCATCATCAGAGAACTCGACAGCAGCGAGGCCACGGTCTTCGGATGGAAAGTCCTTGATTGAGACACCAGTCTCGAGGTTCCACAGCTTGGCTACACCGTCACCGCTGGCAGAGACGAGGAAGTTGCCTCGAAGCTGTACAGCGTTGACTGGGCCTCGGTGGCCCTTGAGAGTACGTAGACAGCTGCCAGTCTTGCGGTCCCAGACCTTGATCATGGCGTCCTTGGAGCACGAAATAATGTACTTGTCGTCGAGGCAGACATCCAAAACACCAGCTTCGTGGCCACGCAGCCTGTACATGGGAACGTATTCCTCGCCTGTGATATCCCAAACAATGCAAGTGTAGTCTGAAGAGCCAGTGACCATGATCTCACTGTCGTACTGGAGGCAGAGAATGGACGCGTCGTGGTAATCAGCAGGAACTGTGTAGATGTCGTTGCCAATCTTTGTACCGTTCATCGAGGCGTTGCTAATGACACGCTCTGGTCGCTCCTCCATGGGGGGAGGGGTATTGGCGGTTGGGCGGTGGTTAGGACCTCCGTATACCTTGATGCACTTGTACGTCTGGAGGTCCCATACACGGATGGTGCGGTCGCGGGAGCCAGTGATGGCCTTGTTCTCGTCAAACTGGCAGCAATAGACGCTATCTGTGTGGCCGTTCAAGTAAATGGCAGCAGGTGTGCCTGCCTTCCATCGAGCGTCGATGGTGGCTCTCGCCTGGAACATTTTCTTCCAGTCTTGTGCAGGTGCTGGATTTCCGCCCGCCATCTTGCCAGTGCCCAGGCCGCCCATTTGGATTGGCGCAGGTGAGACGTGTACTTCGGGCTCGTGCTTGCGGAGGAAGACATTACGCCAGACGTGGGGCGAGGCAGCATGCTCGTTCCAGCTGCGCGATACGCGCTCAGCACGGACAAGCGAGGCGGCGTCGAGGTTGGAGAGGACAGTGGTAGCGAGTTCGGCTGGTAGGCGCTGGAATGGATCGACTGGGGTGGTTAGCGAAGGTCGGCTGGCGAGTGGATGCAACAACTCACTCATCTTCTTCTCGGTAACGCTATCCGCCCGAACAATAGGCGATGCACACGTCATGTCCACGCCGCTCTCGTTGTCCTTTATGTCGTCATCACGCGATGACGGAATAAGGCCGTCGAGAAAGCTTCGCGTGTGCTCTTGCTCGCGGCGAAGTTGATTTTGTCGGTCCTGGTTGGCGGCTGCGGCCGCTTGTCGTGCTGCGGTGCCGGGGATGGCTTGGCTGGGGTATGAGACTGGGGCGGCAAAGACGGTCTTTGTCATGTCGGCTGACGAAGAAGAAGCATTCGGTCGGCGGCGCATGCTGCTCAATCGCCGAAAGGGGGCAAAGGCCTTTGAGCTCGACGAGGCGGATTGTGGCTGCATTTGAAAGACAGGGATTCCAGAGTCTTGGTGTACCAGGGGCATGCGTGGTTGATCGGCGTTGGGCTTGGACTGTGTTGAGCTCGACGAGGGCAGGGACTCGAAGAGAGAGTGAATGGAACCACGGCGGCGTTGTGCAGGTGTGGGAGAAGAGACTGATGACATTCGCCTGCGTGTCTTCTGGCGTGTGAAGCTTCCGGCTACGGCACCAAAGGCGCGCGAGAAGGAGCTCGCCTGCGAGTGCTGTGAAGAGCCGTCAATGGACATTGTGGCTTCGTTGACGGCGTCGAGCATGTTGGTGTCCTTGATGTCGGAGTGATAGGGGGCCGGGAAGGTCTGTGAAATGGTCCGCTTCATGGTGTGAGGCGGGGATGAAGGGATAGGGGTCGTGGTGGTAGTGGTGGTGGTGTTGTTGTTGTTGGTAGTGTTAGCAGTGGCGTGTGTATTGTTGTTGTTGTTGTTGTTGGTGGTGTTGGCGCTGCTGGGGGTGGAGTGGCTTCCAAAGTTTGTGGTGTTGGCAGCGCAGGAGGAGGATTCAGCGTCTACGTCGGAAGAGGTTTTGGGTCGATGCGACAGGATGGACTGCCTGCGATACATTGGAGGCGTGTCGGCCGGAGCGGGTAAGAGTTGCGGTGAGGATGAGACCGAAACAAAAAGCGAGGCGTAATGTCACAGCAGTAGTAGCAGCGTGAGCAACAGCAGCAGAGACGGGGAAACAGGGAGCGTCGTCGGGCAGGCTAAGGAGAGAGCAGCAACGAGCAGGGCAGGGCGGAGACGGGGCCGGGTAGAGAGCGTGCACAACCACGAGGGCGCGGCGAAATGAGGGTGAAGGAAATTGTAGCGGCAGAGCAAGGATGCGGAACAAGGGCGGAGCTCACGGGCAGACGAGCAGCATAAGTAAGAAAAGAGTAAGTAGAGAGAGAAGACTAGCACGAGGCGAACGGCCAACGAAGAGGAAGCAGACAGAGCCAGATTCCGTCGCACCGCTCGACTTGCTTAGCTAGTGCCAGCCGATCATAACACAGCGACGGCGGCGACAAGTGTCTCGCGGCGCTCCACCCCTGGCAATTTGCTGCTCATGCACACCACAACACCATCATCACCGCCATCACCGCCACACCCATTGCCACCTTCTCTTGTTCTTATTCTTCTTCTTCTTCTGCCGCTGCCGCTGGCTACTACTGCTGCTACTGCTGCATCCATTGCTGCTGCTGCTGCTGCTACTACTACTTCCCTCCCATTGCCACTGCCACCACCACCACCATTGCATCTGCTTCTTTCACCTCCTCTACTATTCCTGGCACACCTCCCCCCTTGCTTCTTCATCGCTTACCATCCTCCCCCTCCCCTCTCTCTCCATTCTCCAACACGACTCCCCCCCATCACCCCCTCCACATCCCGGCCTCGCCGCAACACTACCACCCTTCTTTGCTACCGCCGCCGGGCACGCCCACTCTGCGACGGTTTTGGGCTGAGTCGCGTCTACACCACTCGAAACCAAACCATTCGCACTCAAACATGCCGGCTGCCGCTCCACCCGCACTAGCAATACCCGGCTTCTACCGCTTCGTCTTCTTGTGGATAGAACCATGTTCCATTCTACTCGGCGCCGTGTATGCAGCATGCTTCCAGACGACCTACCTGGACCTTACCATGCACGCCCCAAGCGCCCCAGACGCACTCGTCCCCATCCCAACAAAAATCGTCCTGACTCAATTGGCAAACATGTATCTCGGTCTTGCTTTTCTCGAAGCCTCAGTCCTGCGCGCCACTCCAGACGTCAAAGTCTGGAAAACCTTTCTCATCGGCCTGCTGCTCGCCGATTTTGGGCACCTGTACACGGTGTTGCCACTGGGCGCCCAAATTTACTGGAGCTTCTGGGATTGGAATGCCATTGACATGGGCAACATCCCCTTTGTCTACATGCTGGCTGTGACGCGCATCTGTCTGCTTCTTGGTGTTGGCTTCCACCACCCCCATGCACGCCCAAAGCCAAAGACGCCCTGATGGGGGGCAACTGCAACGAGCCGCGGCAATCTTAGCGAAATCGTCCTACACACCTAGCCGTCTTGGGCCACTGCATTCGGCTCGTCTTGGTTAGCATGATCATCGCAATTTCTAATCTCCACAAGCGTATTTTATCACAAACACAAAGTCCCGCCTGCTTACTAGCATCTCCCCTATAATACCTAACCATCCCCGACCACGTATCGCTACCCAAGATTCTCGCAAGCTGGCTACACACTCGAGCAGAACCAGATGGTCATTCTACCCCAGACCCCACCCCTTAGACCCTGTCCATGGTCATGTCTCACCAACCACTACCATTCTCACCGCCCAAAGCCTTGCCCTCACCGCTCAGGCCACTTCCCATCTCATACTACCGTGTCCGCAAATAGCAGCTTTTCCGCACGACACATGCTTAGCATTTCCACGACGTCTCTTACCGTCCAACGCTACCTCTTCACAGCAAGCCGCTGACACATCTTCATCTTGCCGTGCAAGTCATCCTCGCAGCATGACCCGCGTGGCGTCCCCTTGCACCCCAGCTTCGCCGAGAATAGCTCCTCGCATCCGTCGTTGCGCCATGCGATTTCCTCTGCTGGTTCCCTGCATGTAGGCCGATAGTCAAACCCAGACAGCACAGGTAGGTGGACAGTAGGTACATACTCCAGCATGTATCTACTGTAAGTCGCCACTCGGCCATGCATGCACTCAACGTCATACCGCCCAAAGATTTTTCTTTCCTTTTTTTTCTCTTCCTCTTCCGCCTTCACATCCCGCAACCCAAGTGTAGTAGTAGTATAGACTGTTGGTGTGCACCTTGGGCAACGTCACCTCGATCTTTTTTTCTCCGATACACACTATCGAGGCGTTCATCCCTTGTCGTTGGGACATGCAATGCAACCAAACCAAAGGGGAGGCGTCCGCCGTACCATGGTACCAGTTAGTGCATGTATGTAAAGGCAAACCGCTTCGCTTGCTCTCGCTCGTGGGACATGTGGGCTTGTCGCACCGTGTCAAAACCACGCCATTTCTCAACAAACACATATGGCACGTGTACCATGGTTGAACCTCAGGGTCTTCGCCGACCTCGAATTAAGAGGCGAGACGATGTTCTAGTTCCACTGAGCCAAAAAGACGGGTCAGGTGGCATTTTTGCCCCCCTTTGACGATTGCGGGGCGAACCACCCGCTCGTCATGGCTCACGAACCCCGCGCTGTTGGCCATCATCAGCAAACGTTTTTTGCTCACATCACCCATCTTGCATCCCACGCGGGAAATAAAATCATGGCAATCATTTGCTTGGCTTGCCCAAGCGGTCCGTTTTTCGGTCGTTTGTTGCGTCACATATCCCTTGACCAATTGCATCCATGCACCCAACCTGCAACGGTCTTGAGGATTTTTTTTCTTTGTTTCTTCTTTGCTTCTTGTCTCGTCTTTGTTTTCCTTTGTGTGCGTTGGTCGTGGGCTCTTGCACGTACAATAATGACGTCACCATCTCACGGCTCTTTTGGCCGTCGGTCAGAAAACTGTCATTCGCATCGAGGTTCATGTGTGTGTGTGTGGATCATATGTAGTAATCTCGATAAGAATCCTACCAAGCCGGCTTCTATGTGCCGTTTCCGCTGCCGTTACCGTTGGCGAGTGAGAAAAATACTACCATTGCCGCATTTTCATATCACATTTGCTACTGTGCTGAATATACCTACTCTTAGGTGTAGATGTACAAACTTACCATACTTGACCTCTACTACACACATCCCCATCCCTCCCCACCCCTCCCACCACCAACACTCCCCCTTCTAGCTATACACCAATCCCACCCCACCCCACCCCTCGCCACTCTCCAACATGCACACTTCCAAATCACGATTACTCTTCCCCTCCACACCACCACCACCACCACATCTGCATCCACGCCCCGGATCCCCATCCCCCCCACCCACCAATTACTCCTTCCCCTTCCATCCCGCCTCTACCTCGATCCCGTCCCGCTCTCGATCCCCCCCCCTCCCATCCTTGTCCTTGCCCACTTACCTAGATGTACATGTACATGTACATGTACATATGCAACTCACCGTCAGGATAACCCTAGATCATCTACCATCCCAGATGTATGTGCGAGAAACGCGGGTTATAAGTGTGTTGTTGCATGAGGGGGGACGATTGGATGGGCGGGAGGGGCGATGGAGAGATAGGGTTTTGTTTTTTTTTGTGGATGGGAAGGGGGGATCGTGTAGGATCGTATAGGAAATGTGTATGGTGTATAGAGGTGTAAGTATGTAAGGTATGTGAGATGATGAGAGGGGATGGGGGAAGAAGAAAAGAGAAAAAAAAAAGGGGGGGGGGTGNGGAAGCTGAATGAATCAAATTTGGATTGGAGGATATCATGATATCAATTGATTTGAAGCTCAAAAAGAGGAAGAGGGAAGGGGGGGTATAATCAATCCGAAATTCTTCAAATCAAATAAAAACACGCACGCAAAAAAAAAATCTTTGTTATCACCGAGAAAACGCCCAGCAAGAAAACAATACGATAATAGAGAAAACGTATGATAAACTTTGCGGAAACCGAAAATAACCCTCGCACAAAGTTAAAACACCAAAAAAAGGTGGGAGCCAGTTTATATTCACATTTCCCCTCGTATCGCAAGAGAGGTAAAGTAAAAAGCGCGCACCCATAAATTTCGCATTTCCCCATAAAAAAACTTCTGACGGTAATCTCGGCCGTAAGTAAAACCAGCTTCAAATCGAAGAAAAGAAGAAAGGGCCTCCAAAACAGCTCCATACATCAAAGCAAATAGACAAAGAAATCGGGGGAAGTGGGCGGGGGAAAAACCGAGATGCAAGTGAACAAGAGAAAGTGTGGTAATACATTGCGCGTGGTAGGTTAGAGAAAAAAGATTGGCCCAAATGCCATGTAGAAATCCCGAAAAACACACGCACTGAAAAAACATTGCATATCAAAAAAAAGAGCAACGCTAGAATAAAGAATAAGACAAAAAAAGAAGCCTCCCAAGAAATAAATTTTTCAGAAAATCATACACCTACAATAGGTGCATCAAGTGTTCCACCCATACTATCCATAGTCTTCTCGAGCATGTCGAGATCCATCATCGTTCCGTTTCCATAGTCGGGAAATAACATCATATCCTCACTGTCCATGGGAGGAAGCATAACGCCGAGATTCTGCAAGTCTTCCGATAGTTGCAGGTCCACCGGAAGTGCGTCGCCGTACATGCCGACAGCCCAGGCATCAGGCATGTCCGCATCCTTAAGATCAATGCTAATGACAAGGTTGTCATTCTCCGAAATATCCGACTGCCTCGTAGACGGCGTATCCTTGGAAGACGACTCGGGCGTAGTCGACGGTGAGGCGGGCCGAGACCGAAGTGCCCAAGCATTGTCCTCGTCCTTGAGATCAAGCACGGTAAACGGTCCATTTGCATCTAGAGCTGCAAAGGTGTCCTCGTACGAGTAGTCGAGAATCGACATGGGCAGCATTGGCTGTTGCTGTTGCTCATCTTCCTTTGCTGCTGGTTCCGATGCTGCCACTTGCTGCTCCTTTGGTACAGACTTGGGAATGCTGGCTGGCGTGGCCTTGCCTCGCGCACCTGAGCCAGGAGTAGTCACCTTGGTCATGGTTTGCGGTGTCTTCAGCAGATTAGACGACGGCGAGTCCTTAACCCCAGTCTGTGTCGGCACGCGCGCCATGGCCGAGGCTGTTGCTGTTTGTCCGACAGGTGTAGCGGCATTCTGCAAAGCACCAGGAGTCTGCTCAGTCTTGATGTTTTGCGGCGGTGCTAGCAAAGTAGCTGGCGCTGCCTTTGGCGTTGACTTGGAGGCATTAGGGTCAGTTTTCGCTTCACCAGTCTTTTGGTCAATGTCGAGGTATTCAGCCATGGAGTCGAGAGCGAACTGCATCGGGTTTTCGACCTTTGCGTGTATTTGGCTGTGCAAGTCGAGTTCGGCCTGGGTGTCGAAGCCTCGTACAGAGTATTCACACGTCGTATCGTTGCATCGGAATGTCGGTCTTTGTGGCACTTGCTTGTCGGGCGCTGGTTGTCTCCTGAGTTCAGGTGAGTTACCGGAGCCGATATGAGGAGAGGCTCTGGCAGCAGGAGTCGACGATTGGCTGCCTGCTTCGAGCTTCGCGCGCTTCTTTTCAGGCAACACGAGGTTCGTGACCGGTCTTGCTCCCTCAAAGTAATGCGCAGCTCCATGGCCGGGGTCGGCGCCAATGGCAAACGGTGGTCGGTCGGTCGTAGGGGCGGACGGGGCCTTTTGGTTGCGGTTTTGTTGTTCTACGATCTTCAGATTTGCAGCATTAAGTTGGGCAGGCGAGGCATTCGAACCCTGAGGCTGGGATTGCTGGGCAGCTGGGCCCTGACCCTGTGTCTGTTGCTTGACCTTCTCCTGAATCTTGATGACAAACTTGAATATCGTGCTCAAATGATTTTTAAACTCCTCGATTGTCAGTGTCACCTGAGGATGCAGAGTGCCATCGGCTTCATTGATTTGCTTAAACAAGAGCGCGCGCGATCGCATGATTTGGCGAATGACTGGCTCGGGCTCGTTGGTATCGTACGAGGCATGGAAGATGCGAAGCGCCTGGTCTGACTGCTTTAGGCGTTGGAACTGTTCCTTTAGCGATTTCTGTAGAGCGGTACGTGCTGCCGCTGGCAGTGCGATTGGCTGCTTCGCGGGTATGCTCTTCTCCACCTCCTCCATCATTTGCTTAAACTGCCGGATGCGTGCAGGGTCGCTCATTCTCTGCCGAAGCTCCTCAGAATTGAGCATGCCGCCGCGCTGTTGTTGCATCTTGTTGTTGGATGCATCCTGGGCTTTCAGCAACTGTGCTCTGTACTGCGCATGCTGTGCGGGGGTAAGCTTTGACATTTGCTCTTGCGTAAGGTTAAGACCAGGCTGAGATTTTGAAGAAGCCATAGGGGGAGCTTGTGGAGTGGTCTCGTTGCCAGACTCCATGGTGTCCTCATGTGACCTCTTCGTACCCTTGTTCACAGTATTGTTGTTATTGGCATTGTTGTTGGGAAGCGACTGTGTGGGTTGTGCTTGCTGTGGCTTCATCGCTGGTTTAGGCTGGGGCGTCGCTTGTGTTTGCGGTTGCGCCGCAGGTGGTCGGTTGGGCTGCTGCTGTGGTTGTTGCTGTACAGCCATGGGGACGGTAGGTTGAGCTTGGTTACGTTGAGCTTGTTGGTTGAGCATCGCAGATTGCTGCTGTTGCTGCTGTCTCTGCTGTTGGAGGTTCTTCATCCTTATGGAGATCATAAGGCCGCGCAGTTGGTCGTCTGGCAGGTTAGCTTGTGGCTGGCCAACCATTCTTGCGCGGAACTGCTGCAACTCTTGAGGAGTGACCTGAAGTGCCGCCATATTCTGCATGTTCGGCTGCTGCTGAGGTGTCCTCACAGGGCCTTGATTTGGGTTGATCTGCCCTGGTGGGACGAGTCCCTGGCCAGGCTGTGGTGTCGGATGGACGCCAGCGACGCCATTCGACTGCCTGACCATGTCCTGGAAGTGTAGAACTTGCAACATGAGTAGCTTTTGACCGTCAACGCCAGGCACGAGAGCAGGGTTCTGACTAGCCCAGGCTTTGAGCTGTTGCCAAGTTCTGACGTCTGGTGGAAGACTTTGTCGAATTTGCGCGTTTAGCACGTTGGGAGGGAATGGCTTAGGATCGGTGGTATGTATGATTCCGGGATTCGCACGAAGCAGGTTGGATGCAGCAGCAACACGTTGTTGCTGGTTCGGCATAGGACCGCGCTGGGCACCCATGGGATTTTGAGGACCAGTACCAGGTGGTGGCTGTGCGAGATTCATACCAGGTCGGACCATATTCTGCATATTAGGACCGCCAAGCATTTGACCAGCAACGCCAGGCTGCAGTTGTTGCTGTTGTTGTTGCTGCTGCTGCTGTTGTTGTTGCTGGTTGAAGGCCATGTTTGGCTGGCCTGCATTCGGCTGTCCAGTTGGGAATGCTCCATTGGGCATACCGCCATTATTCCTACGCAGATTCATCATGTAGCTCTGGAGGATGACACGGAACTGATGCTCTGGCACCTTGAGTAGCTGTTGCTTTACAGAAGCATCCAGGTCAGGGGGCATCATGTTCATGCGGACTTGATCGGTCAGCGGTTGCTGGTTGGCCTGCTGGACAGCAGCAGCTCTTTGCTGCGCTTGTCGCATGAGCTCGGTCAAGTTTGGATCAGCCTGCCCGGGCTGTGGTGTCATGATGGGAACATGAGCCTGGGGTGGACGTTGCTGCGGCGTTCCTGGAGGGCCTGGTTGACCTGGTGGAGGCATTGGCCGGTTCAGCATAGGCATGGCAGGACTAGGCTGCTGAGTGCCCTGCGGGAGGTTCAAGCCGCCAATCTGGCCTTGCAGTAACTGATTCTGCTGGTTACGCGCTGCCTGAGCTACATGCTGTTGGCGTTGTTGTTCTAACCGCGCCTGCACCTGAGCTTGAGCATGTGCTTGTTGTGCCTGCTGCGCTTGTGCCTGGCGGTGAAACGCTTCTGCCTGGCGCTGTGCCATTGCATTTGGAGCTTGGCCAGGCTGTGGATTCTGACCTTGGAATCCGCCCATTTGCCCACCATTGTTTGGGTTGTTGCTCGCGGGTACTACCGTTGTACCTTGGTCCTGGCTTCGCATAGCCTCCATTTGCCGATTGGCGATTTCAGTGAAATCAAAATCCTGATTGGCTTGGCGCTGATTCATATTCATCTGCTGTCCCTGCATGCGGTTCTGCTGAGGTGTTCCCTGCATGGCGACATTATTCTGGCCAGCTGTGGGCTGATTCAGCGCGCCCCTTCGGTAGAGCATCTCAGCATGCTGACGAAAGCGGAGGAAGAGGGGGTTGATTCCTTGGTTGAGCAACTGCTGCTTCTTGTCTTCAGGCCAGGCGCGGACATCATTCTCAAACTTGACGCGAACCTCCTCTTTGCAAGTATCCATCAACTTCTTCGCAAACTGGTTGATAATCAACTGCTCCTGTCGTGTTTGCTGCTGATTGGGTTGCATGTTTGGTTGCTGGGCGTTTTGACCTTGGGCCATGTTGACGGGGTTGGCGCCGTTGACGCCCATGGAAGATTGGCCTTGTGTCATGGGGACAGGGGAGACTTGCATGGGGCGCTGAAGCTGAGCGTTTGGAAATGCCGGGTTGAACTGTTGTGGTTGGGGCTGGCGCGCGCCCTGCTGGCCCATCTGGTTCATCATGTTCATCTGGGCTGGAGTCATGCCGTTCATGGCGTTGTTCATGTTGTTTGGCATGCCGCCCTGGAGGCGCTGCAGCTGCTGTTGGCGTGCGGTCGTCATGACGATAAGTTTCTGCTTAATTTGCGAATGGTACTGTTCCTTGGAAGGGGCCGACATGAAGTTTTGTGTCTCAAACTGGAGGGCGGCTCGCATCGACTCGACCTCTGGGATATCAGGCTTGAGCAGGCGGTACTGGGTGAAGAACTGCAGAGCGAGCTGGCCGCGCTCGTCGGGCGACGTCGTCTGCTGCCATCCTGTGGGGATCTTGCCCTGCTGTTGCTGGACGCGATAGTGCTGGACAAAGTGGTGAATGCCGGCGGTGGCGCGGCCTTGCTGCATGCCGTTCTGTTGCATGTTTGGGTTGTTCATGGCGACGCGCAAAGGGTTAGGGACGCGCTAGCTGGCAGGCAGACTGGCGGTACGATGGGCTCTAGACACGGCGGTGCGGTGCCGCAGAGGTGTAAAGAAGAGCAACACTCATGCAGGACGTGGACTGGAGTGATGCGGCAGACGGCAGACGGCGGGACGGGCACGGGCGTCGAGTAGGCGAGTGAGAGGCACCACGGGCGGGCGGTGAAGATGACGGGCCTGAGGGAGGAGGAGAGAGTAGTCGATGTGGGTTAGGTCGAGAGAGGGGGTGTGCGGGTGTGCGTGGACGAGAGCAGGCAGGCTGTGGGGGCAGAGGAGGATGGGTGAGGGCAGGGCCAGCATGCAGCCAACACGACGAGTGAGGCTTGGGGTAAAGGGTGAAGGGCAAGGGCACAGCAGCAGCAGCAGCAGCAGTAAGTCGACAGCTCGCCAGCTGCGGCTCGTTGGTGTGTGATCGACGGCGGCGTTAGCGCAGCAGCAGCAGTCGCAGCAGTCGCAGCATCCAAGCCTAAGGCGCCTAGATTGTGTGCGGTGGCAGAGGCCGGGGGGTGCGCGTCGATGCAGATGAAAAAGGGCAGCGATGCGGCGGGGGAAGGGATGGGGGGAGGGAGGGAGGAAAAGTAGTGGTAGTGTGGGAGTAGAGAAGAGAGGGTAAGAGTAGGTAGGGGGAGGCAGGTAGAGGACGAGGACGAGGACGCGTCGCAGGCAGGCAGCGGCGGTTCTCCGAGTTTCGTCAAGGTGCTGTGTGGTTGGCGACGAAGTGACAGCAGCACACAGCAACGGCAGCAGCAGTAGCAGTAGCAGCACCAGCAGTAGCAGTAGCAGCACCAGCACCAGCAGCGACAACAGCAGCACCAGCACCAGCAATGGCAACAGCAGTCGGGCGTGCTGGCTGAGCAGGCAGGTGCAGGGCGTGCACAGAGCAAGTGCGCCCGGCGCCGTCGCACCTGCCTGCAGGGATCGCTATGCGTGCTAGCCAGTCCCCCCCGTCTTCTAACGCTCAGCAAGGCCTGCGCTGTACCAAAAGCAGACTAGCGCCTCGTCTCGCCGCCGCAGCAGAGGGACGGCCATGACTGCAGCGCCAGTACATGTGTCTGCAACCATGGCTGCTGTATGTGTGTGTAGTGTACGTACATGTACGTGCATGTATGGCTGTACATGTGTGCACTGTGTATATTGTGTATATACAAGGTACCCGCCTACTTGGATACCTACTCGTCACCCACAGTGGGGAGCAGTGCAGTGCAGCGCCAGCCCAACGGCCGTCCGCCCGTCTGTTCACCACGCACCCACCCCAACGCACCGAGTCACCAGCGTGACCCTGGTCGCCATCTGAGTCTGCACACCTGACGGAGGGAGTGACTGACTGACAGCCAGCCAGCCAGCAGCAGCAAGCCATCTGGGCCTCTGGGCAGCCTCCGGGCACGCCTCCCAGCGGAAAGGCGACAGGCGTGGGCCCTGGACAGGCCGTCTAGTAGCGCCTCGCAGTCCCCACCAAATCTTCCGCAGCCACCAAACTGCCCTCGTGCTGCTCACGCGCTTGCACCCGCGCCCATTCTACTAGGTTTGCCTCTTGTTTTACAACTGCTGCAACTCACAACCTGCCTGTGCTGCCCTTGTGTCGACGCCCGTCCATGTGCGTTTCACCCTCTACTGTGATCAAAACCCCGGTGCCCATGGCCCGCCCGCACGCCATGGCGTCGACGATGCGCAAAAGCCCACACACGCCCCGCTCCTCGCTCGGCCGGTGATCAGGGCAAAGAGTCCAATCTGCTTACCTCGCACCGCTGAAATGACCTGGACCCCAGCCAAGTCGCTCGACTAATCTCCCAAGTCAACACCCAAGTAAGTAAACCTCCCAAGTCAAGTCCAGTCCCTTTCCCTCTTACACCACCTTCCCTTCATCCTCCTCACAAATCACCGCCGCTGCTTCCGCCACCCCCTTCCCTTGCTGCCCTTCTTCCCCCTCTCCACCACGTGGCCTCCATGCCCGCCCTTACAGCGCCTCTGTTTCGCTCAACACAAAACCATTTATTTTCCCATGCCCCCCCTGCCCTCCCTGCTCAAACACAGAAACGTCGCATCTCGCCTCTTCTTCACGCCCACCCTCAATCTGCCTCTTAGATCGACTACCCGTTGCCCTAGCGCATGGTGAAGGACTAGCATCTGACGCTAGGACGCCGCACGCCAGGAATCCACCCCCCGTTCCGAGCCAGCAAGGCCGCTGTCAAAGCACTCGCCTCTGGTTCCCAGTTCGACGTCGATAACCACTGCCC
The DNA here is from genome assembly GCF_000527765.1 of Bipolaris victoriae FI3. NCBI lineage: Eukaryota > Fungi > Ascomycota > Dothideomycetes > Pleosporales > Pleosporaceae > Bipolaris > Bipolaris victoriae. Next base: position 15,559 of record NW_014575295.1, read on the forward strand.
CCCCTGATGTTGCTTTTTGCCTACCCCTTGCCACTTTCTCTGCTCACTGTCAGCACGCCTGTCCTTCCATCATCAGCTTCGTTCGATCCACGTGTGCAAATGGCTGCTGAATCCTGCCTGGCCCGCCCACGCTTTGGGTTCACGTCGATCCTTGGCGGCCAGTGCCTTCGCTCCCCTGCAGCCACCACCATGGGTTGGTCGTGATCGCCAGGGAACGAACCAAGCCAGCCATGCAGCCAATCGCACGCCTTGCCCGACACGTTTCCTGCTCGGCCACCGCTGCTTCACACCCCCACGGTCATCAGACGCCCTCGCCATCTCTGCCCCCAGTGCGAATCGCCCTCCAACCAAGTATACACACACACACACACACACACACACACACATGTACCTGTTTCCATGCTTGCATATCGCGCCATGCCTCCTTGCCCATTGCCCACGTCACGCCTCCTCCAAGGTAGAGTACCATAAACCATCCACCACCCTCACTGCACTGCTTCCCGGCCCGTCGCGGATGCCGCTATCATCTGCACCAACTTATTCTTGCTTTGCATGCTGCTTCAGTACAAGTCTTCTCGTACTCCTCGTATCACTGTTCATCACGCAACCTTTCCCTGGCCCTCTTGGATGCACCGCCGTCGGATGTTGCCGAAGGCTCCACTGCACAACCTGATGTTCGCATTCGTCATGTGACTAATCTCAGTCAGCAACAACAGATGCAGTAGCACTCTAACACCCTTGATGCCTGCGCACCTGCTCATGACTGGCCCCTTGAGATGTCGATCCAGTCTCTTCTTTCATTTGACCATCCATCCACACCCATACCATACAGCTCCGCATCCTTATCACGTCTGCGAACATCATTAGTTTGAACACAAGTATGACATGTCAGGTCGACCTGTCAAGATGGCAGTGAGCATATAGATTTCACTTCGAGCGTTACAAGTTGCAATTTCATCCAAAAAAACAAGTCGTAATATCAAGATATGATTGCACGCAAACAACACACGTGTAGGGCTGTTTGACCGTGTTTGATTTGGCTTGCTCTATGACTCCACTCTACTTGGGATACACCCAATCCACAGCCGTCATCCTTTCCATCATCTGATGATTAATTGACAAAGACATCATGCCGACGCTCGCATGCTAGTCGTCTATTTCTGGCCCAGAGCTGATGCGCGCTCGTCCTCGAGCTTCTGGTAGAAAGCGTCACGGTGACGAACGGCGGGAACGTGGTAGCCTTGGAACGTAAGTATCGAGTCGTAAATTTCGTTGTAGCAGCAGTCTTCGCGGTTGCAAGTCCAGGATGATATCACGTACCGTACCACCAGCCGTAGCCGGCAACGACGCCAATACCTGCCCTCACTGTTAGTCAAGCTTCCCAAACCCGCGCGCAACCCCATATGCCTGTTTCAAGGCCCATAAATCGTCGCGCATGCACTGCAAGAGCTCTACGCACCCATGGCAACAGAGAGATCGAGCACGATCTGTCGCTTGAGCATCTGCAATCCAGTCATTAGCCTCATGCCCGCTGCTGCCCAAGACACTCAATGGCAGCACATACGCCGGTAATCGGTTTGATGGCCATTTTGAATTCGCTTTCGGGGGAGTGGAGAGTTTCGGGACGCGGGTGCGGGTTGCGGGAGCTGGTAAAGGTCGTCTGCGGGTATGCTGAAGTTGTGGTGGTTCGACGGAGAACTACTGCTGCTGCTGACGTAAGGCAAAGTGGCCTAGCGCCCTGCGCTCTCAGAGCTTCCGACTCAATCACGACGCCAGCAAACAAGTGAAGGGGATAATAACATCGATCGATCGCCGAATCTCTCGCACATCCACGTCCGGCTCAATCGCAGGTGCATGCCTTTGCAGCCCATGCCATCTCTCACGCTCGACTGCGCGCCCATCGACCGATAACTTTACCAACCTCGCGTACACGCATCCGGCCTGCGACATCACCAACCCCCTCCCCAAACACCAAACCCGGGATCACCAGCAGCATATGCCAGGAATCATACTCTCTCCCAGCGCCAGCAGCGAGGGCGCAACCGCAGGCATGAAACGAGCGCATGTGGCGGACAACGCGCCAACACATGGGGAGCCGCAGCAGAAGAAGCGGCGAGTCGTGCATGCACTGCACCACACGCAGCCAGTCCAGCACATCGTCGACCCTGTCAGCGCCGAGTTTGATAGCTTTGGTGAAAGCAAGGACTTTTTCGATCAGCAATTGCGGCGCGCAATAGCGATACAATGCAAGAGCATGGGATTCGAGGGTGCGCGCCCGGACGCGCTGGAGCAGTTCCGGGCGCTGGTTGATTCCTGTATGGCTTCACCTTGCGACGCCAGCTGGCTACACAGCCCATTAGAGTTTCCCAGACTAACCTGACCCAGACATGAGCCACTTTCTAGCCCAAGTGCGCAAGTCCATGATCAGTTCGCGCCGCACCGAAACAGTGGCACATGACTGGATATACGCGCTGGCATCTTCGGGTCTACGCGGATCGGCACCCCTCGACCAACATTTCGACACTGGCGAAGTTCCGCCATCGCTACTACAGCCCTACTTTGCACCTCCCGTACCCCCAGAAGCCCCGCCCCCAGATACCGAATCCTTGTTAGGCCCCGAGTTATCGGGCAAGGCAGACAAGGAGACGCGCCCTTATATCCCAGAACACTTTCCTGGCTTCCCCTCCAAGCACACATATTCTGCGACACCAGTCTTCACCAACCGCGAACATGACCCGCGAAAGATTCGGGAAAAGGCAACCGAGGAGGGTATCTTGGCCGAACAGAGTCTTAGAAAGCTCATGGCAGCACAAAAAGCGGGCGTTCAGAAGCAGAATGTGGGAAAGCGGAAGCGAAGCAAACGCATGAAAGAGAGCGACAAGTTATGGCAAGCAGCCATGACGGATTTGTTGAACGAGGAGCACCAGCGCGAAAAGGACGAGGAACGACGACAGGCACAGATGGACCTGGACGAAGATGACGGTTGGAACACATCACATGATGCTCCAACACGGCAGCCTACAACCGATCGTAGCGTCAATCTGGAAGAAGGCGTACACGTCAACTACGAGCGCAAATACTGGAGAAAATCCGGGAGCGGCGTCTAATATCTGTCATCACGCCAGCTCTTCGGTGGCAGCACACTGTGTAAAAGAAAGAAAGAAAAAGCATATTGAAGCATTTTGGTAGCGAGGCGTTTGGGTATTCGGACATTCCCGCCTTGGAGATATGAAGGCACGTTTAGGGCATTTGACCGGCGTTGATCACGTTTTTGTTCACTTTCTTGGAGGAAGTTGGTTGTACTATAGCTGCTTGTCCCATGGGAGCGGCATTGATGCGTCGTCTTATTATTCATCAATTGATTACGTATCCATTGTTTCGTGTTATTTACCGTGAATGCAGTGAATGCAGTGGTTAATCGATGTCATGTGATTTTTCATCAGATCTATCTGCGTTTAGGATTATTGAAAGGTTCCATGCATGATGGTGTGGCAACTTGCTCGTGTCTAGCTGGTCGCGCCTTCCTGCTTTGCTTTCCACCCTTCCCAAGCAGTCGTCTCGACACTCAGTCCTCCTTGACATCTGAGAGACTGTTAATATCATATTCAACTTCTGACGAAAAAAAAAGAAGCCCGTCCATATCTCTCGTTACCACCAATCAAGCTGCCAAGCTCTTTCAACAAACATCTTACACAACCACTCACCTTCTCAGCATCCGCACAACAGGCTCACACACCACACTCGGCACGCCCCCTCGTTTCTCCGCGGGTTGTACATTGCACTTGTACTGCACCAGCTCTTTCAGCGCGCACTCGCTTAGCGTAATTGGTGGATTCCGCGCTCGACCAGACGGAAGCGTATTCAGCTGCATTTCCAGTTCCGAGACCGGAATCGCGGAAACAGGTGGTGCCATTCTGTTTTCGATAGCAAGAAGATTGCTGTGAATGGTGTCCAGAGGGAATTGAGGATTGAAATATCAGGCTCAGAAAAAAAAAGAACGGGGGTTGTAGGAAGAAAAGATGATGAACGGGGACGAGGCGAGGAGATTCGGTGAGAAGTCGCTGGCAGATGTTCAAGTTATGGATTTGAACTCGGTACGTAGATATCATCACGACAACAACAACAAAAAAACATACACAACATGATTTAATATTTCTAACACGAGAAAATAAAAATAGGTACTCAAATCTCTCCGTCTAGTCCATCCAACCAACAACCAAAAGTCCGTTTTTTTTCTCCCCTTCATCGTCAAGACCTCGAACTAAAACATTCCCAGCGCCTACTTCAACATCCCCCCCCTCGACTCTCTCCTCCCCCCTCCCTCCACCCACCCCCCAATCCTCACCCTCATCTCCCCACCCTCCCACCACCAACCCTCCGGCTCCGGAAAAACCTCTTTGATAACCCTCATCATCGCGACCGCCCTCTCAACCCCCTCAAACGCCATAATCCTCATCGATCCCCTCCGCCACTTCAACATTCCGCTCCTCTACACCACTCTCCTCTTCCTCCTCCTCTCCTCCACCCCGCACCCCCGCCCCTCACCCCCCGCTTTGAGAGAAAGGGTGAAAAACGCATTACAACACGTCCACATCTTCCACCCCCAAACCTACCCCTCTCTCCTCTCAACCCTCCGCTCCCTCCCTGCCTACCTCTCCAATCCCTCCTCACACACCAGCACCCATCGCACCATTCACGCCCTCATCCTCGAAGACACTCACGTCTTCCTTCCCTCTTTACCCCTTACATCCACAGTAGCATCCGCATCAGCGACGCTATGCTTTCACCTTACGAACCTCGCGAGACTGCTTTCCTGCGCGCTGGTAACGAGTAGTTGTTCGACGAGTGCACGGTACTACAGGCCGGCGATGCTGCTGAGCTGGGGGAGGGACATGGGTGAAGTACGGATTGCGCTGAGGAAAGTGGAGGGGAGCAAGGTTGGGGCGGGGATGGGTGTTGAGGAGGTTGAAGGGGGGGACAAGGCGGAGAGGAGGGAATGGTGTCAAGGGTGCAAGGTTGGGAGTGGGAATCAAGAGGGGGGTAAAGGGTTCGTGATTAAGATTGGTAACGGTGTAGAGATAGAGGACAAGTAAGTAAGTAAAGGAGAATGCTTCGATTTCATGTTTATTTTTCCTTTTCCTTATAATAGTCGTATATGACTTTCTTCTATAGATCAAACAAAGACCTCATATATCCTTCCCCATCTCCATCAAAAAAAAACTCATACAAGATCAACCCCATCTTTTTATTTTATTTTCTCTCCCCCTTTTACTCATCCCTCCCCCACCCCATCTTCCTCCTCCCCCTCTCCTCCCTCGCCTCGCGTCTCCTTCCCCCCCACTTCGCCCTCATGCCCTCGTGCTCCCGCGCCACCCTCTCCGCCTTGGCCTCATTCTTCGCCACCAACCCCACAAAAAACTGACTACACCCAAACTTGTCCGCCAGCTTAACCCTCGTCCACGTATCCGGATCTTCTGCGCGTAATTGCCTGATTTCCGCAACTTGCTGTTCGGAAAGGTGGTATTGTTTGTCGTATGGTTGCCGGACTGGAGGTGGTAGGGCAGAAGAGGGTTTCGGGGGTAGGTGGCTCGAGGTTTGAAGCGGTGTCCCCGGGGAAGCGATGGGTGAGGTGCGTGAGGTGAGGGCTGTGCGGGTGAGTTGGTGGTGCGTGTTGGCGTAGAGGGTGCGGCGCTTGTCGGATTGAGGGAGGAATTTTAGAGGCGTGTGGTGGACGCTGGGGGCGGAGGATGGGGGGTTGAATATCAGGGTTGGCGACGAGGTGGATGGTGTGTAGGATGGTGCCGCGGGGAGCGCGAGTAGTTTTCTGTGTCGTCGGGTTGTGGATTCGAAGCGTTGTTGGGTCCGTGGCAGGAGGGATGCGGGTTGCAGGGTCGATGGGCAGACCCGGAGGAGTGGTTTACATGTTGCCATTGTGTTGGTTGTGCAATTGGACCTTGGGGTGTGGTGTGGCCCGCCGGTGCACAAGATGGGGTTGATGCGGACGTTGGAATGTTGTGAGGCTCAAGGCCGAACTTTTTTCGTTGTTCCGCCCCGATGTGGTTGGTCAAAGCTGCACCGCACTTGTGCAATACAGTGGTGCGCTTGTCAACCAAGCTTTAACAGTAACTTGTATAAAAGGGTATATTTTTTTACTTGTTCATATGCTATCTACAACTCAATAAATATCACCCAGAAAATCCTGCAATGAGTTGCGGCTGCTATCCATCTAATCACGCTTCATCTCGCTTGCAACGTAGTGCAGGTAAGCACCCAACAACTTAGTGCCCTCAATATAGTTCCTCTTGTCGAGCTTCTCATTAATCGAATGGGCTGCGTCGGTCGAGCTACCCATTGGTAGCAACAAAACATTCTTGCCAAGCTCCTCTTGGAAGGTCAATGTGACGGGGATACTTCCACCCTCCCTCGTCATGTCAGGCTTGACGCCAAACACACGCTCAACAGCCTTTGCGGCAGCAGTGTAGTTGGGGTGGTTGGGGTCCTCTACCCACCACTTCCCGCAGTGTACGACGCTAAACTTCATCGTGTTCTTGGACTTCAGCTTGGCAAACTCGTCATTGATGTGCTTCTCAACCAGCTTCGTCACTGGGTCAATCTCCATGTTTGGTACTGTTCGGATCGAGAACTTTCCAATAACCTTGGCTGGAATGACAGTCTTGGCTCCCTCAGAGTAAAAGGCACCCTCGATTCCGTGAAGGGATAATGAGGGGTATCGCATCTTGGACATGAGTGCATCCTCCTTCTTGTCGTGAATCGTGACGGCACCGCCTAATGACTCCTTCAGGCCGTCCATGGTAAAGGCAATTGGTGGGTAAAGCGCGGCCTCCTCGTCGGTAAGCGGGGCAACCAGCTCATCGATGCCCTTGATAAGAATCTTGCCATCCGGTTCGACGAGCGAGTTCATGATGCGCACCAAGTCAGTCATGGGCTCGTGAGTCATACCGCCGTAGACACCAGAGTGAAGATCCTGGCCAGGACCAGAAACCTCAATCTGGTAGTAGTTGCAGCCACGGACACCGTAGGTCAAGCAAGGCTTCTCAGTACCGAGCCAGTAGTTGTCCGAAATGCAGACAACATCAACATCCTTGAAAAACTTCTTGGCCTCTGCGCGGATGGTGTCGTCGAGTCCTTCAGATCCATTCTCCTCCATACCCTCGAAGCACATGACCAGGTTGACAGGCAGCTCTACGCCAGCCTTCTGGTGGGCCTCGATTGCGTTGAGCCATCCAAGCACTGGGCCCTTGTCATCGGTACTGCCACGTCCAAACATGCGACCCTTGTCGTCGATGCTGAGTGTGAAAGGATCCGTCGCCCAGCCATCCGACTTGTTTGCGGGCTGTACATCGTAGTGACCATAGACGAGGACGTTGAGCTTCTTGGGGTCGTTTCCGTAGCGACCCAATAGGCAGGGCGGGAGGTCGAGATGCTCACGACCAGGCTGCTTTCCTAGCTCACGGAGCTCGACAGTGCCACCAAGAGCCTTGATCTGCTCGGCAAGCCAGTGTCCCATCTAAACCACAGTCAGATGCAGTGTTCAGACGGCTCACACGTGCTATGATAGCCTTATAAACAGCTGGCATACATACCTTGACGACATCAGGCCTCCTCTGGTCCTCGGAACTGATACTGGGGATGGCCACCGCCTCCCTCAGTCTCTCGATGAAGGTGTTTTGCAAATCATCGACTTGCTTGAAGTAAGGGTCTAGGTGCGCCATCTTGTCGAATCCGTGGTACAGATAGGGCCAGTCGGCGTTGGGTATGCGTTTGGGGATGGAGGGTGCAACGCGTCTAGGTGTTGCAATAAAGCCAGGCGACGATGAGGAACAAAAAGGCTGCGAGGGACAGAGGAAGCGCCTGCGAGTTTGATTGTCGCTTATTCACGGTCTACGGATTGGTTGAAGTTTTATTTGGGCAGGTGGTTGTGTGAGGGCAGCAAACCGAGGCGCGAGCAGAGGGAGGGGCAAGCGGGGCATTTTGGATGACCTAGCTGGGCCATGGGACCAAGGGAGAGGACACACCAAACGGCACAGACGCCAGCTAAAGTCAAGCTCTTTAGTGCGGACCCACCGTCGGGGCGTGCATGCATATGCCATGCATGTGCCGCAAACCCTGCATCCGAGCGTACCATACATGCATACTTACGTGGTACTCTGTATAGACGGCGTTACCAGCGGCTATCTCTCCACGTCAACTCTAGATCCTTGGAAAGAGACCAACAGTTTTTTCCTGAACAAGCGGGGTCGTATATGATAAAAAAGGCGATGCTCATGCTCATGCTGATTGATATGACGACGAGTAAAGCAAGCTAATCGCTAGTCAATGCAGATGCAGATGCTCATGTGAGCTCGCCAATGAAAGATAGAAGAGAACAGCAACGCCAGCAAGGCTAAGTGTAGAATCGTGATAAAATCCATGACAGCGAACAACAACATAAGGTATATGACTTCATCGCATCGTCTGGTAAATGAAAGTGACGAAACCCTCCAATCCTCTCATCATACTCGTCCTGAACCCTGCCATTTTTACTCTGTAATTTTGGTTGGACTGACAACATACCCCCTAGCCTTGACTGAGGGGCCGTCATCGCCAAAGGTAGATGGGGTGACCATCGTTGCTCAGACCTTGACCTGCTCGCCTACCGGGACGTCACCGCCGTCAGGTCCCTTTGCAGCATCCCCGACAGAATGCTCTGGCAGTTGGCGCAGTGGCGGGTCAGGGTGTTCGTCCTTCTTGAGGTGCTCAAATTCAATGAGGGATGAGCGTCGTAACTGGTCAAGCTTCTCCTCGGGATTCTTCGCACGTCAAAGTTAGTTCTTGTCATATCGTGTCGTCGTTGGAGCAGTTGAGAGAGTGAACAGGAAGAGGGAATCATTGTTGACTCACCCATTCGGTCTGGTCAGGCACACCTGTTGCAGAAGGTAATTCACCGGTCTTGTTCTTCTCATCACCCCAGAACATGGGGCGGCGGACAGGGGCTGGTGTCACAGGAAGGCTCGGCCGCTCGACAGCAGAAGGAAAGTCGGTTATGATGAGGCTCTCGCGACGACCTCGCTCAATCGTGGGCGAGGCGATATCGTCTGTACCCGTCGTTTTTTGGAGAGCCGCATTCTTACCACGCTGCCCGTTGAGGTCGGATACGGCGCGTACATAATTGTCGATACCTGGAACGTTATCCCATGCATTACCAGTGGCGGATTGCCATTGCTGGCCCGAGGGCCTTTCAGGTGAAGGCTCCTTCTTGGCAGCCTCAGCTGCCGTCTTGTCATCGCCTTCGAAGTGGGTAGTAGAAAAGGGATGCGTTGGTAACTCAACAGCAGGAGTGGGTTCTGGCGACCGGTCTTCGGCAAAGACACGCGTCGGCTGGGGTCTGTCGGCAGCCTGCTCCCATGGAAAGATGGGGGGAGGCAGGTTAGCAGGCTCTGGCTTGTTGTCTGGTACTTGGTACCACATGTCCTTGGGAGCATCTGGATAGGCACCTGGGGCTCTGAAAAGGGAAGGGTCGTCGCTGAAACCATAAGTCTGGGTTGGGAAGTTGGCGGCTTCGGGCTTCGATTGGGATGGGGGGCCGGACCTATGAATGTTAGCATGAGGGGTATGAATTCAAGGTGCAGGTACGTACTTGGTTGGGTCCCAGGGGTTCTCGAGAGTTCCTACATCACTTTGGTTAACATTTTGCACTTCCATTTCAGTTTCAATAATGGGTGGCTCGGTGGGGACAGAAGAAGCTTCTGCAGGGGGAGGGACAAAAGAGGAAGAGTTAATGGCTTCACTTTGCGTGCCATGTGTCTCACCAGCTCTCTGTCCATCTCCAAAATGCTTCCGGTGTACTGCCCACCATCGTGCCACCAGCTCTCCGTATACACCACTGCCACCAGGATGGTTGCCCGACCAAGGCTTGTTCTTGCCGATGAAGTGAACAGCGGCAATTTCGTGCTTGTAGTGTTGGTATGCGGGCTCCCACTGGTACTCGGCATTCGGGGTACAGTTGTAAGTGAACTTGAGGCGTTGCCAGGGACGGTGCTCGAAGTACTGGTTGAGTAAGCCTTGGTCTGCGCCGTCGAAGCTCTCACCAGCAGCTGCCATGGTCTGCAGAGCCTCGTATACACTCAGGTCTGGCTTGATGACCATGACACCGCTGTTGAAGGCATCTGGCCAGCCAATGTCTGGGGCTGCAGCAAACGGGGCGTCAATGTCGAACAGCTCGTCCAGAGCACGCAGGGCAACAACATCGGCGTCGAGATATACTAGCTTGCGGAATTGAGTCTGTTTCCATAGTGCAATCTTGGTGAAAGTGTATGCTAGGTCAGGACGCCCCATCAGGTAAAGATTGGCGGTATTGCCAGTGCGGATACGCTCCACTGGAATCACATAGTCGTACAGCACCTTGAGTTCTTCAACAGTCTGCTCAGAGAGCGTCTCGGGGGTGATGAGCACAGCCAATTTCTTCGTGGTTCCGGCATCTCGCAGGGAATGAGCCAGGACTGCTGCACCCGGCAGGTACGAGTCGCTCATGAGGAGCTGTGGGGCGTGTTAGCCAGGGTGCAATTGATTCAATTGAGGGCGCAAGAAGGCCTACCGTGATGTACACATCTTCCAGTGATTCAGCCATTGTTGCAAAGAGGTGAAAAATTGAAAATTGGAGTGAGGGAGCGTTCAGTCGAGGCGACCGAGGGGTAGTAGGTGTACAGTTGTCCGTGGTCTCCACGTCAGAGAGTCTAGCTGTAGATGGATGGCTTCGAGGCAAGGGCGTTGCTGTTTTTGTTTCCCCGCAGTAATATATCCAGACAGAGGGCGCGAGGGTGCCGCGCGACAGCAGCAGTGACACGACAGCACGAAAATTTTTATGTTGAGCAGAGACGTTGCGCCCTGGATTGAAGCGTCACGGCAGGGCAAAGGCGATTATGGAGAGGGCTATATTTGTGAAGTCCAAGCGCGCGAGGGCTGTCTGTTGGGAGATTGCCATGTCACAACAGACGACGGCCCAAGCAAGCGGGCGTTGGGAGCTCGGGCCTCTTTCCCACCTTCCCACCCTGGACCTCTCTCGACCACTGACGGCATTCGCGCGCCACCCACCCGTTGCTGCCATCATCGTGCGTCCGTCCCGTGACCCAGCCCTGCCTCCGTCCTCCTGTCGTGCTGTTCGTCTAGTGTACTGTGCATATGTGCATGTACACAGGTACATATCATCTACCGACTAACCCCTCTGCTAATGCATCTCATCCAGACATCACCCCCCGAGTTCGCATGCTCCGGCTCCAAACTCAGCCCTGCGCCCATCGTCTCCGCAGAGCCCGCCCACGCTGGGGAACGCCCGTGCGAGCCGGCCCTTCACCGCCTCGACTAGCCAAAGCAACCTCCGCCTGTGTCACGCCCACGCCCACGCCCTTTCTTTTTCTCGCGACCTGCCCACTGCCCACCATCCCGATGCTCCACCATGGCTCAGCGTGTTTCGTTGACGAAGAATTGACACCCTGTCTCCCCTGAGCCCCTTCCCTGAACCCTTCCCTGAACCCTTCCCGAACCCTTTCTTGAACCCTTCCCCGCTAAGCATGCCAACCCCGGACATAGGAGTACTGCTGCCGCTGTCTGCAGCACAGTCGATTCCTTCACCCTGATCATGTCTCTCCATCGTGTCCGGCACAGGGAAAAATACGGCCGATTGGTTTGTTACACCACTCAACGATTAGCGAGCGTCCTAGCTCCGATCGATGACCGCATGCATTCAGCCATGCACTCTCCCCGTCCACTAGTCGAGGAAGCATCTCTTCATGCTTGACCTCTGTGATAATTCTCCATTCTTTTTGTTCATTCCCTTCGTTTTCTGAGTCCTGGCAAACTCTACGCAACATGACAAAGTCGCGGGTTATTTACTGGTTCCGGACCGACTTGCGTCTACATGATTCCCCAGCTCTGAAAGCTGCCCTGGACCTTGACCCTGAATGTTTCTATCCTGTATGGACATGGGACCCACACTATGTCTACCGTGCCCGTGTTGGTCCCAATCGCTGGCAGTACCTCATCGACTGCCAAAACGACCTGTCCAAATCCATCACCAAGTTGAACCCAAAGTCGAAGCTTTTCCTCATCCGCGAAGCCCCGCAAACTTTGTTTCCCAAGTTGTTCAAGGCATGGAACATCACCCATTTGGTTTTTGAAAAGGATACGGATGCTTATGCCAGAGAGCGTGATGCCAAGGTCATGGAGATTGCGAAGCAAGCGGGCGTCGACGTCATCACCAAGACTGGAAGGACACTGTATGATCCGGATGACTTGGTCAAGAATAACAACGGGAAACCAACAATGAGCATGGCCCAGGTACAAGCAGCTGCCAAGAAGATTGGGCCAGTCCCTAGACCCATCCCCGCACCAAAGTCATTGCCCGACCCTGGAGAAGTGCGTTTAGAGTTTGATCAGGAGAAGCCAGAAAGCCAACCAGATATCAACTCGATACAAAGAGATGGAAATGAAGCTTCGTACACTGCCCTGGCCGGACCGAATGGCGATTTTGCTGTACCTACTATGGAAGAGCTGGGTCTGAAGCCAGCAACAACACCACACCGTGGTGGAGAGATAGTGGCCCTGCAAGCGCTTGATAAAATAATCGCAGATGAAGAATACACAGCCACCTTTGAGAAACCTAATACTGCACCGACTGCATTCGAGCCACAATCCACTACTCTTCTATCTCCGCACATGCACTTTGGCTCCCTGAGCTGCCGTCTCTTCTATTGGCGCGCTCAAGATGTAGCCGACAAATACAAAGGAAAAGCCTCACAACCACCTACCAGTCTGACCGGCCAACTCCTCTTTCGCGACATGTACTTTGGCGCACAAGCATCACTGGGATATTCGTTTGGTCAAACCTACAACAACTCTCACTGTCGCTTTATCCCCTGGCATCTTCCTTCCAAAGTCGATACCTCGTCTGGCCTAATCACCGGAGAATACACAATCGACAATGCAGAAGCTGAGTCCCATTTCCAACGCTGGAAACAGGGCCGCACGGGATTTCCCTGGATTGACGCACTGATGCGGCAGCTCGCGCAGGAAGGTTGGATTCACCACCTCGGCCGCCACGCCGTTGCGTGTTTTTTGACTAGAGGTGGCTGCTACATTGACTGGGAGCGTGGCGCCGAAGTCTTCGAAGAATGGCTCATCGACCATGAAGCTGCGTGTAATATAGGCAATTGGCAATGGCTTTCTTGCACCGCCTTTTTCGCCCAATTCTATCGCTGCTACTCGCCTATAGCCTTCCCCCAGAAATGGGACAAGGAGGGTAACTTTATACGCCGATACGTACCTGAACTCGCCAAATTCGACAAGAAATACATTTATGAACCGCACAAGGCGCCGATTGCTGATCAAAAGAAGTGGGGGTGTTTGATCAAGGGTGATGGGACTGGAAGTGGTGCAGACGCTGGCTCGAAAACATATCCCAAGCCAATGTTTGATTTCCCCACAAGAAGAGATGTTTGTCTGCAGGGCATGAAGAATGCGTACCATGTCAACCTTTACGGTAATTCGCCTCAAGTCCTTGATGGAAGCTGGCGTAAATTGTTTGATGATGACGCCGAGGGGCCGACTAAGGGCACAAAGGGTCCACCCGGTGCAATGATCAAGCACGAAGACGACAAGGCAGATGCGCATGAGGAAGGCGGACATGAAGATGAACCGAAGCGTAGCAAGCGAGCGAAGCCGACGAGCAAGAAGGTAGATAAGAAACCAGTGCACAAGCGAGAAGCAAGTCAAGCAACGTTGGATGGAATGGTGACTCGAAAGAAGAAAAAAGACAGTGAGACCACGTCTTGAAGAAATGCCATCGAAATGCCATCGAGCACAATGAATAACATTCTATCCCACGCTTTCGTACATTCATCATCATAAGAACAAAGGGGTATCATCATCATTCAAAACTCTCCCTTACGCATTAGCAATCCTGCCCACCCCCACCACCGTCCAAAACGCCTCCTCCCTCTTCTCCCTCTCCCCCTTACTCCCCCTCGAATCTCCCAACCCCCTCTCCTCGGCATTAACATCCACTTCGAACTCCAAGCGCACAAAGATGGGAATCTCCAGTAAATCATCATCGGGCTCTAACTCCTCTTCTTCGCCATTAACCTCATCCAGGAACCCCGGTATGACCTCAATCGCGACACTCGTCCAGTTTCTTCCTTTATCCCAAATCTTGCCGGCTTCAATCTGGCCTGTTTCGGCATTGATTGTGGAGCGGCGCGGCATGGGGGCGGGGGAGGATGAGAGGGCGTCGTCCCAGACGTCGGTGTTGGCGCCGACTTCGAATTCGGGGCAGAGGATAGTTACGCGCGACGAGACTCTGCCGGGGGTGGTGCTGCTGGTGGCAAGGGTGACGCGGATGGGGTCGAAGAGGGGGTTGCTAAGGTGGAGCAGGAAGTGTGCGGGGATGCCCGGGCGGAGGGCGTTGTAGTTGAAGGGGGGTTGGGGCTGAGGTTGGGCGGATTGGGGTGCTGGTGCTGGGACGGAGCCTGGGAAGGCGGGGACGGGGACAGGTGGGTTGGAAGAGGGTGGTAAGGCGCGGACGCTGAGGCGGGGGATGTGGTTCAGAGCTAGTAATTTGATTTTGTAGCGTGTGGATGTGATTTTTGATTCGGGTTTTGCGAGGATGTGGCGACAGGACCGACAGCGCTTGGAGCGTTTTGTGCAGAGTAGTGTTGGGATGGGTCGGAGCTGGTCGTCAAACTGTACGTAGGGGTCGGGCTGGGCGAGCTTTTGGGTGGGAGATAATGTAGCACTCCAGCCGCCCCGCTTGATACGCTCGATTGCTGCGTTTTCAGCAGCGGGATCGTGTATTACCAGACCTTCCAACTCAGACGCTGCGTCTCTCATGGACGTGGGCTTGCTGCGCTTTGACTTCTTCGTCGACGTCGAGTACAAGTTCATAATGCGAGAATACGCCGTTGGCGAGGAAAAGTTCATCTCCAGCGGATTTGATGGCGTCTGGGCGTCCAATTCCGCCTTGTAGAACGCAGCGAGATTCGCAAACAGGTCGTCGCGCGAGGGCGGCTCGTAACCCCCCGCATACACAATGGCCGAGCCACGAGACGAAGCCTGCGGGTTTCTTGAATCTCTACGCTGAGCCTCCAGCTCCTTGCGTCTCTCTCGCTCTTTATCTCGCTCCTTGATCGATGGTATCGGCTTCCCTCCATTCGCTATGCGTGAAATCTGCGAATACACGCCCGTATGCTTCTCAAACTCGATGCCTGTCTCCACCGTGCTCCAATGGCAGTACGGACACGCGAGGATGTGGCGGTCTGTTGTGCTGTGGTCGACGTCCGGGTTCTCGAGCAGATTGACAATCATGGGCGATATGCAGACGGGGCAGTTGAAGCAGTTGCGCGTGCATCTGTTGCCGTCGCTTTTGACGACCGAGCTGGGGACTTCGAAGAGGCAGTTGGGACAGTACCAGTTCAGCGTTTCTTCGATTACGCATCGTGGGCAGCGGATTTGCAGGCAGTCTTCACAGTAGAGGAGGTGCTCGAGCGGGTAGAGGGCGTAGTTGGAGCGTGGGTTTCGTGGGTCGAGCGTCTCTTCTTCGTCGTCGGTTGCAGCGAGGACGTGCGAGGTGAGTTTTGTGCCTGCTACGCTGTTGCTGTCGAAGCAGTCGCAGGCATAGTATGTGTATGGGAATGCTTGTGCCATGGTGATTTGTACGTGTTGCAATGGAAGGGTCTCGGCTTGGGATTCCTCCTCCTACTTGCCGGTCTGGTTGTCGCGTGGGGGAGTGTGGAGGTCAACTTTTGGACAGCGGAGGTACAGCTCGGTGGAGCCAAACGCCGATTGGCGGACTGCTAGGTATAGCTACTAGCAGCTATGTTGACGTAGTACTTTTAACATCTTTTTCTATCCACGCCTCTTTCTTTGAGCGCGTTGCCTCTCAGCTCAGTCAACTGCACGGTTTGTTGCAAACATGGCTGGTTTCTCTGTGCGAGCCTTGATTTCGCCATGCAGGCGACAATGTTTTTCCCGTCAATTCACACGACGTTATGCTGTTCAAGCGCCTGGAGCGCCCATGCTCGAGATATTTAGTACCCAGCAAAAATGGATGCAAAAGGAGCGGGCTGCAAAGGATGTTGAGACAAGTCGGAATGTAGATTACCTGAGAGACGAGGTTGCTTCACGATTGTGTGAGCGAGTCCTGGTAGAGCCGCCTCTTGGCTGTAGAACGAGCAACTGCTAAGACGAATAGGACATAAACCGACATTTCCCAAAAGTCCTCGATCTCGGTGCAAATGCATGCAATCTTTCTCGAGCATTGACATTACCGTCCGAGGATGCACCAGAAAAGGGCCCGCGGTCCAAGCGCATCGGTACCATCACAGCCGCTGACTCGTCTCGATCGTTGCTCTACCGAGATGCAGACTTACCCTTCAACAAGGAAATCGACATTGTACGAGAGGTCCTTCCTACCTCGGAGCTGCTGCCTTATGAGGCCGACACTTTTGATGCGGTCCTGAGCAATCTAAGTTTACATTGGATCAACGACTTGCCCTCAGTCCTTGCCCAGATTAACAACGTACTGAAACCCGACTGTCCTTTCATTGGTGTCATGATGGGTGGTGACAGTTTATATGAGCTTCGGACATCGCTTCAATTAGCAGAGCTTGACCGGAGAGGTGGCGTCTCAACACATACTTCGCCACTGGCGGATGTAAAAGATGTTGGCGGCCTGCTGCAAAAAGCTGGCTTTAACCTCCTTACAGTAGACGTCGACGATATCGTTGTCGACTTCCCTGATACATTTTCCTTGATGAAGGATCTGCAGGCTATGGGCGAGTCGAATGCCGTACTGGCGAGAGAAAAGGGCGCTATACATCGAGATGTGCTGCTTGCGGCTGAGGGAATATACAAGGAGCTCCATGGAAATGACGATGGAACACTACCTGCTACTTTCAGGCTCATCTACATGATTGGCTGGAAGCCTAGTCCAAACCAACAAAAGCCGCTCGAGAGGGGGACGGGTATGTTCAGTATCAAGGATTATCTGGAGAAGAATGGAGGATCTGGGGAGGGCGAAAAGTAAAAGGCTCCGGAATACGGTCATTGTATCATTAACATCTAATACCCTGTACACTTATACCTAGGAATCACTGCCTGCATCTATTGGTCCCGGGGAACAGACGCTTCGTTGACTCAGATGTCCGAAGTAGCATGGAGGCGACGGCGTCAGTCACAGCTGCAGAACAGTAAGTTTACTGGCGTTCGATAAGGTATTGCCAACCATCAGAAGTGCAGAACGGTTAAGATAGGGTTGCTTTGCGTGCTCTTTGCTTATCGATATTGCCCCTCCGCACTTATTGGGCTCCCGTTTACAGTACATGATATACACTGAGATATTAACCGCGCTAGTGGATCTTCTGTTTGCTTCACCTCGAGTATACAGTCGCACCTACTTATACTCAGCGCCGGCATCATCACTTACTCATCTTTACCGACAGACAACCGACGCAATGCACCATTGCAGCGTAGACATTACGCTCCATTCTCAATTGGATATCGAAAAGCTTCCTGAGTATCACCCCGATCCCAGAGATGACCACGGGATTACAAGATTCATGCCAAAGCCTTTCGAAAGCAAGACGTCAACATGTAGTGTGTTTGTGCCCGCTCTACCAGGCACTGCGTTCTGGATAAGCTATGCCGTTTCGCCGCCAGTTCCCGATGAGCACTACTTCTTCTTCAAGCTATATATCGATGGCGCGCACATTGTGAGTTGGTCGACTGGAAAAGCAGAGGGCTGGCGAGGGAAAACTATGTTTGGCTTGTTTGAGAGCCCCGAAGATGCAGAGGGAGTTAAGAGGATCGAGAAACGTGTGCTGTGTTTCGCACCGCCGAGGGAAAACGACACACACCGAATAGGCATGGTGGATATGTTTGATGAGACAGCTTGCGTGGAGATACGAGTGCATCGTGCACATGCCAGAAAGAGGATTCAGAGGCAGGTAGAGATGTACGAGGATACACAACATGCAAAGGAGGGTAGAAGGATCAAGTAAGTACGATTTGAACACAGAGAAGGCACAGTACTAAAAGCAGCAGCCTCGTCAACGCTGGACGCGCCGGACCAGAACAGCCTAAACGCTTCTACAAATTCGCCCTTGTCGATCCGGTGGACCGACCTTTCGCAACGTTCCGATACTATTACCGCACTCGAGACCAACTACGAGACTTAGGGGTGCTTCGCTCAGAACATAACGGGGTTGGAGAAGAGAATGACCTTTTGGTGATTGAGCCAAATGACGCAAGTATACGCAGCATTAGTACAGACCAGGAGACCTACAGTTCAGTCAACAGTGGACTGCAGAATGATTTTGGAGTTGACAAAAGAGAGACTAATACAACAAAAAACTGGAATACAATCAGTAACAGAGACACATCAGCGGCAACTGCCCGTTCCTCTGGCAGGGTAACATCCCAGTGGCAACCGCGTACATACATCCCGCACTGTACTCCCGGCCCTAGTGTAGAGGAACTAGATGAACAGTCCAACGAGCAAGCATTACAGATGGATAATTTTATGCCCAATCCGCCATCGTCTTACCGTCTGTCTATCCCACCTTCTATCAAATTGGAGCCTACGAAACCGACTATTCGACCGCTCCCTAGTCTTCCACAGAGGAATGTTTCTCTGGTACATCCCATTTACTATCCCAATCCAGTGTATGCCATGGGCGACCGGACTATGCGTACTCCAAGTCCTGTGAAACCGGCGGGAGAAGAAATATCTACATCTTCATCAAAGAAATGCACGGGGCGAGGCCGCATGACATCTTCTTTGATGAGCGCCATTGCGTCTGTATGGAAGCATCGAAGTCCACGAACACCACGTGCGGCAGAATCAACTAACAATATGGAAGACTCGCCTGGTTTACAATAGTATGCGCCTTGTTGAGACAAGAGGTATACCGAGATCCACATACACCAGCTACAACTGTTCATCGTCACATCTGGAGACTTTTCTTTGGCAAAGAGCTCGATGCGACGATAGAGACGGTGAGAGGTCAGGCCGCGTCATGAAACATGGGACGAGTGTCGATCCACCCATGATGCAAGGCACCTGGCGCTCATTGGCCGCTCCACAACCCCGCAGAATGCAGCTACCCCGAGCTTCCATCCCCCAGCTGACAGCTCCCATCTTCAATACAACCTCGATCCCTCTGTATATTGTGTAACATCAATCTATGTCTCTGAAGTTTTAATACCGAGTTTGCCCTTTTGCCTGTGTAATCGATTTCGCGCGGGCCGCTCCAATGCGTTCCCTCGGGATATTCGCTACGGCGCTTCTAGCAAGCGTCATCGATGCTTCGACTCTCCAGCCTCCGGTCCTTCCGTTGATCGTAAGAAACCCGTATTTGAGCACATGGCTGCAGAATGCGCGTGAGGAGCCTTGGAGCAAATGGCCCATGTTTTGGACTGGTGCAGAGGTGCGATTGCCCACTTTCTCTACGGCGACATGGTTCCCAGCCACATTGGGCGTTGTGCTTACAAGCTCTGTATAGGTTGGATTCGGCGTGCTGGCATCTCTTCCCGATGAGAATCGAGTCTTTCCACTGTTGGGCAGGCCCCATGATTCTTTAGATAAAACCGACAAAAGGTATGCATGACATCCACACCCGTGACTTATTCAATGCTGACTTGTTGGTTGTGCAGTTACACGGTAGCGTATCCGGTGTACAAAGGTGCCAAGTACGACGCGTCCACTACGAACCTCACATACTCGCTTCAAGTATTCAAGAAATCCCGAAAAGCAGAGAACGTGGAAATCACTTTGTCCTTCCTCTCTCCCATAACACCCACATCAACCTTGCGACAGACTCTTCCGGCAGCGTATCTCTCCATACATGTAGAAGGAACTGTTGATGTCAACATATATGTTGATGTGAATGGTCAATGGGTTAGCGGCAAGAGGGAGAGTCTCATAGAATGGGGTCTATTCCAGCACGTAGCGCCTGGTCTGAAAGACAAGCTGAAGACGTGGCAAGTGAAGCGACAGGTCGAGCAACTCTTCACCGAAACAAATGATCAGCCCGAGTGGGGTCAGCTGCACTTCACAGGTCCAGCAGATGTACGTCACCAGTCTGGCACTTCCGCGTTACTCCGCCAGAGGTTCGCCCGCACTGGGACACTTCAGAACGAAGTGGATGGAAACTTCCGTGGCATCATGGATGAGGAGCCAGTTTTCGCCTTTGTGAAATCTTTCGAGCTGGGGAAGTCGAGTGTTGCTTCGAAAGCTGCCAGTGGTAGCGTGCTATTCACCCTCACCCATGTTCAAGACCCAGTTACACAGTATGCATCTGCACGGGGCCTCACCTTCATGCGACCCTTGTGGAAGTCATGGTTTCATGACGAAGACAAGCTTATTCAGTTCCACTATGGTGACTTTGCCACGGCCAGCAGTCTAGCCAGCAACTACTCCGAGCAATTGCGCATTGACGCCTATGAATCTGGCTCTACCAATTATGTCGACATCGTTGCCCTGTCTGCACGACAGGTGATGGGCGCGACCAGCTTTTCTGGCACCAAGGAAAATCCATTGCTATTTCTCAAGGAGATCTCTTCAAACGGCAACTGTCAAACTGTGGATGTCATCTTCCCAGCTTTCCCATTCTTCCTCTACACGCAACCCCGGTGGCTGGCGTACCTTCTTGAGCCACTTCTTGAACATCAGCTCAGTGGGCAGTATCCAAACAAATACTCGATGCATGACTTGGGCGCTCACTTCCCTAACCTTACCGGGCATGCTGACGGAAGGGATGAGTATATGCCAGTTGAGGAATGTGGCGATATGCTCATCATGGGTCTTGCGTTAGTCAACTCGTTGACTTACAGCTCTCAAGCAGAAGCCCAGTCTATTTGGTCCGCTGTTGGCCATGACGGCGACATGAAGGAGTCTGATGAGAGTGTTTTTGGTCTTACAAGTGTCGCCTCGTATAATGGCATCGAGTACATCGACGAAGTCTGGGGTGGAAGGACGAAGGGAGTCGACAAGGCTAAGAAATGGCTTGAAGGGAGTTACGATCTTTGGAAACAGTGGACTGGCTATCTCGTTGAAGATACACTAGAACCACACAATCAGCGTAAGTACTCACACATTTACTTGAGACACTGGCTAACTACGTAACCAGTTTCCACTGATGATTTCGCGGGCTGGCTGCCGCTTCAGACTAACCTTGCACTGAAGGGGATCGTTGGCATCAAAGCCTTTAGCGAGATTGCAGATCTCATGGACCGACCTGGTGATGCGAAGCATTATCGCAACATTTCCGACACCTACATTAAGAAGTGGCAGGAGTATGCCATTTCACGTGACGGCACACACGCTAAGCTTGCCTATAACTGGTATGGAAGTTGGACTACGCTCTATTCATTGTACGCAGACGCGGTCCTGTGCTTCCATCCAACCTTCACGAACTCGTCATCAACAGTCGACAAGTTAGATTACGCATCAGGTAACAAAGACGCGCAAAGGCCCTTGACACCTTTCAAAGACAGCTCGGGCCGTACTCCTATAACCGAAGACTTCATCCCAGATTCTGTCTATTCGTTGCAAAGCGAATGGTATGGAAATGTTATGCAAAAGTATGGTCTGCCCCTTGACTCGCGCCATCTCTACACCAAATCAGACTGGGAATTCGAGGCAGCAGCTGTTGCAAGTAAGAAGGTGCGCTCTGAGATACTAGATCGCGTGGCCTTATGGTTGAACGAGACGGTCACGGACCGGGCTTTTACCGATCTCTACGTGACAGAGGGTGACGGTGGCTTTCCTGGGCCATGGTTCTTTGCCCGACCGGTTGTTGGTGGCCATTTCGCATTCTTGACGCTAGAGAGGGCTTGTGGTGGGGGAGGAAAGAAGTAGGATTGTCGTATGTAGATCATGGTTACAAGAATCGTTGCTTTTACTGAAAGTCAGTGAGAGTAATTTTAGTCAGCCCCGCCCTCGTATTGAACAGTTTGTACATTCTATATAGTGTCTGTCTCGTGTTACAAGTTGTATTCCTTTTGGTGCCAATCGTGATTAGTGTTGAAGAAACAGTTTCGAATGCGCATTAGCAGTCTTCGTCCCCAAGATCTAGTTCATATTCTGATTAGTATGGCTCGTGGTCCGTCAACAGCCATGCACGAACGTGACGCTAAACGATACGATGCAGCAATCCCTAGCAAGAAGTATTGTACTTGGGATATAGTTTATTTCAAATCCGGCATTCATGAAAGAAAGTACTTGTTGTTTCTCGACGCCCTTGGAGAATGCACACGTCTTTGTGATCCGTGACTTGAACAAAGAATGTGGAAATCGAGCATTTCCTTTTTAGTATTCACACATCGCGTTCCGCTGACCGACGCCATTTGCGACTTTTGAACTTCAAATTTGAGTATTTTTATTCTAATACGCATTGATATCTATAAGAAAAGAAAATGGTTCTTTACGATGAAGACGGCAGAGTTGTGATCGTACACGAGGAATACCTAGAAGACGAGGCAAGGAACGAATGGATGAGAGCACACAAAGACCCTTCATACCCAGATCCGATTAGTGTGTGCAAGCAGAGGAGCGGGCCAAAGTCTACTGAAGATGTGAAGATCATCATCGAAGAACAGTACTTCAAAACCCTATATTGCGAGAAGCAATGTGGCTGGGGCAGCGATTTCGAATGGATAAAAGGGTTCAAGCAAGGAGGGGACAAGGAGTTGTCGAGATCTCTTTGCCGCGAGACTCTGATTCTGTGTTCGAGCTTTGCTAAGGACCATTTTACGTATAATCCCGGCAGTGACGAGTTGCGTCTCCCAGTCTGCTATCCACAAGTAGAATTCAAGGATCCGGTGGACGAACAACTGGCATATATACGCGCCGATGAGATTGAAGCATACGTCATCCCGTGGTTCGACAAAGTGAAAACATACATGAGCAGTCAAAAGAGCAAGGATACCACCGATGACAATCAACCAAAAAGGTCCCATCATGCTACAAACCAAAAGATGAAAAACTACTTAACAGCCCCCAACGGCCCAATCGCAATGGAAATACCCTCATCCCTCCTCGAAAAAATACACTTGTACAACTGCATGCTCCAATTCGGCCTCCCCAAATTCATCCAATCCCCACTCATCGACGCCCTCATCCACCAACTCTACAAGACCAAGCTCTCAGCCTGCCACCTCGACGCAATCGAAACAACAATCGGCCGCCTCTACTCCCGCGGCCTCGCAATCCTCGACCCAGTCATCAACCACCTCATCGGCACCTACTCCCTCCGCTTACTGCCCGACCGCAACCACCCCAAACCTGCCGGGGCCCGCAAGCGCAAGTGCACACACTACACCCCGCTTCAAACGAACAAGCTAAGCGCAGAAGACGTAGTACGACTAGACGGCAGCCTGGAAAATAAAATGGAGCGCGAAAATCTCCGCGTCGTAGACTTCTCAGAGACAAACCGCCGATACCTCAAATTCACACGGTATAACGTGCCTCGAGGCAAGTTTGGCAGGGGTAGCTGCTTGTTGCCGCCCAAATTGCCGGTTCTGGGGCATTGCATTAAGCATTGGAGTGGGGTGAGGAAGCGTGGTGGGACGAGCGCGGCGCATACGGGGTTGCCGCTTAATGTGGGGTGGGGAAGGAAGTTTATGAAGGGGGGGGATGGGGTACTGGCTGATGAGGGGGATCACGAGGTTGATGGGGGGAATCGGTTGATTGGGTGGGAGTATTTTTGGAAGAGTGGGCCGGGGTTGGGGGATGGGAAGGAGAGAGAGGCCAGGGGTGAGGGCGAGGGGCAAGTTCCACACGAGGTGATGGAGATTTCTGATGAAGATGCGTTTTCTGATGCGGAGTAGGAGGTATGGTGGGGCGAGAGGAGAGGTGGGGAAAGTTAATGTCTTTGAGCATATATGTACTTTTACAGCTGTTACTACGATCTATTTAGTAAATGTCCATTCTGTTCTCCATATAGTGTCTTTATGTATCTTTGCTAATGTTTCTGATTCGATGTCTTGGACGTCTGACACAACTTTTCTCCAAGTCATTGTTCCCCCTCACATTGCCATTGGAAGACTGTAGTCGTGACTCTGGTTTGGCAGGGGAACTGGATCCCCCAGGAGGGTTCGAGTGCGGCCTACATGAGCCACCGCGAGGGTGGGGTCGGCTCTTTTTCATTTTAGAGAGAATTTGATAGTAGAATGATACTCAGCAGTGATGACGTGAGTTGTAAAGATGGTTGGACCAGGTCTGTTGTGTGAGAGAGGTCCTCACATGTGATGCGCTAAATTCCACACTCACTATCTTTTGCACTCACTACAAACACTACAAACAGGTTGCTATCAAGCAAGATACGAGTCTGCCAATGCAGGAATTGCGTCACCATAAACCAAATGGTTTTGCAAACGCGCTTGAGAGCACAATTCTTAAAAAGATCTCAGTAAGCTAGCCAATAGAATGAGAAGTTGGAAGTTATCATTCAAGTGATCTCGTAGTCTGGTGCATTTTTCTATGCGGAAGTAAAGGTGCGTTGGCGCTGCCCAACTAGTTTGGTCGGTTTTGCCATCACTAAAGCGACATGTTCGTATGTGTTTGCAGCCACCGGTAGGGACGGGTAGTTGTACAGGTGTTATTGTAAAGCGACGAATATTATAGAAACTGATTTTTTGATGGCTTTTATTCAAGATTGAAAAGTCATGTCTAGATAGGAACTGTGTCATACAGCATGGAAGCTCTGTATAGATGCCTTACACGAGACTTAGCGTTCTAAGATATGTCTTTTCTGTATTTATATGGAAGATGAACAAAATTAGCAGCGAAAAAGGCATTAGAGCGTTTGGTAGAGGGATATGAAGGTATTAGCATAGAGCATCACAGTTTCGCGAGCATAAACATCCAAACGTTAGGATGGGAGCTATCCACTGGTTTGTTTGGATTTTGCCTGAATTTGCAGGGCTGATCTTTATCTATTCGATGATGCTAGATAGGAATAGGCAAGTTTTGACCCAACAAGCAAATCATGTTTCAAAGATGACATCGAAAAAGAAAGGGGAACAAGTTGTTGCTTAGGCCCAATCCTCAAATTCTCGTATATTCGAGATCCGGCACGCAACAATTTAAGCCCCAGGGATAAGAAAGCCACCTCGTTTTTCGGAGATTCGGAGGACTTTCTTAGGTTTGAGAGGCGGGCTAGGGTGATCTACACAGCATCTATGCTCGGCCGTTGTCAAGTTCCGCCTGATGTATCTTCTTTGCTTCAAGCCTCTCATTCAGATTTTTTCTAAATAAACCCATTCGCACTCTGTTCATTTTGTCATTTGATGTGTTTGCATATCGCCATTGGTCAACCAGCTCGTTTGACGGTGCTAAGCATATTGTTTTGTAACCGCAACTTGAGCTCTCATATTCCCTTTTATCCTGTGCCTTAGTGGAGTATAGTTTTTATCGAGAAACAAGTAATCATGTTGAGCGAAAACGGTTTTAGGTCTCCTATTCCACAGCCAATCAAGCTTGATTGATTGCGGTGCAACAGCTGACATAGCGGAGTTATAGGATGATCTCGACTAGCTCATTTGGCTGAATTGCTTTTCTCACCACCGGAGACGATGCGCGTAGAGAGTTCAACCTGTCACACAAAACCGCCAGACATGAGTATTATTGTTGTCTCAGCGTGCAACAAAACAGCTCCATGACAAAATGGCAGGATTGGGAAATGACCATAGGACCTTGAACCCAAAAAAAACATTTTAGGGGTGTAACTTGCAAATGCTTTTCGCTCGAAGTCTACTACAAAAAAGTGATATTTGTAAACATGAATATTCTATTTGCAACTTTACAGTCGCATAGATACACATTCATGTTTTGCGGATCGTTTAGTCACGGGCCAGCTTCAGGGAGAGACTAGAGTCGTACGTGATATATAAACTGGTTGTTCCTGAACTCAAATGCAGTACCAACAGCTCACTCATCAGCACTTATCATACCACACTTTTTACGTTCTTTATCTGTGAATCAACTCTAATCATGCACTTCACTTCTATCGCTACGCTTTTCTCGGTCTTGGCTGTTGCCAACGCTCAACTCACATTCAACATTACGCGAGCTTCCGCTCCCGGAAATATGGCGAAATATCGCTGCTTGTATGTTTCTTATAATCTGGGATCTGCATTATAATTTGAGCTAACATAAAGAACCAGGAACAACAATAAGCTCAAAGGCTGGCTTCCCAGTTGCATTTATGAATGCCAAGTCCAAGCCAGCATGCTCGATGGCTGCGCAGCCGAAGACTTTGCCTGCCACTGCGTAAACCACTACAAGTACTCTAAGGTACATTCCTTCCACACCTTCCGCTCTTTACCAGCTACAAGTCTTGAAATCTGACAATGAGAAGTTGATCGAGCCCTGTACTGTCCCTCCCGGACTGGGCGGCACGGGTCATTGTACCGTGAATGATCTTTACAACGCTCGTCCCGTTATCGACGAGATGTGTAACTTTTATAATGCCACAATTTATAAAAGTTATGAGGGCTGCCCACAGAGACTGAGTCGGACTGTCACTTATGGGATTATCATGAACGAGGGCGTTGTGATAACTCAGTAGAGAGCTGGATGATGCGTGGGCCTTTGGGGTTTAGGAGTTAGCGTGTAATAAAATCCTGTGCGTTAAAATCTTATATATGATACAGTGATGAAGGACTCTGAGAACCATATACGTTTGTCTGATGTTGAATTTGACGTGAGGCTACTAGACAAGGTCTCAGTATCACGGGAATATAAGTCGCCCTTCACTCGAAGTTCATTTTGCTCTTACCTATTAGGTGTTTCCGGACTGACTCAATACCTTCACAAGAGAACAGCCAATACGTACCAAAAAAAGATATAATCCACTAAAGGAGTCTACGCTATATCAACAAATCACAAGATGCCAGAGACGTACGGGGAATACAAACAGCATGGTGGGCGTCGTGGCGCAATCGCTAGCCAAGGTGGGAAGGATGGCGGCAAGTAGCACTATTTTATTTCTCTTCCCTCTGTTTGAAGAATGTGTGAGTGAGATACAGAATATCTCAAGTAAGTGATGTACTACTCACCAAGTACAGGTTGTTCGTTCATCGACGAATTGACCAATAGCATTAAGCTGATTCGCCTGTCCCAGCTCTTCCCTGATATAGACTAGAGCACAAAAAGGCTTGGCATCGCAGCTCGGATTGCATCTTTCTAGCAACATCGTCACGACCGACCGCTCATCCCATTGCACGTCCACACCCGCACCTGACATCTTCACAATGGCTCTCGGACCCGAATCCCAGGCAAAGACCAAGACCACGTATGTCTCGGCCCTCCCCGCACGCCGCGGCACCCGCACCCGCCTCGAAAGATTCCGCGCCCCAACCCGCATTCCATAGACGGCACACGTGTGCATGGCCGACTAGAGTGGAGCGCATGCTGACGATAGCATAGATGGCACATCGGCGCATGGGGTAACCCCTACGAGGGCGGTGGCCGACCCGGAAAGGGCATCGTCACCTACCAGCTGAGCCCCAACCGACAGCGCCCCATGGCCAACTTCCTCAGCAAGGGCTTCTGGAACGTTGTGCGCCGATCCAAGAACCAGGTTCTCTACATCGTTCCCCCGCTAGTTCTCGGATACGGAGTGATGCAGTGGGCAATCGAGAGGTGAGTTCATGACGTTGGGCTCAGATGTGAAATGGAAAGACGATGGGTAGGACGAAACCATAGGTGTTCCGGAAGGCTAACGGTGAGACTAGGAACGAATTCCTCAACTCGAAGCCTGGCCGTGCTCTGTACGCCGATGAGGAGTAGTAAATGCACTGAGCAGAAGTGACAAGAGGCTGGCTTGATGGAGTGTAGTGCATGTCGTTGAAAGACTCAAGTGGAGGATACACGCAACATGCTAGTCATTGTAGCGAGACGACAAATAGACTGTACAACCACGACCTGAATCTATACCTTTCTGTTTGTTTGACTTTGTAGGTGCCCTGTCGGCTCCTTCGGATTGCACGTGTGCGTTTTCGAACCATGGTACATAACAGTCTTCTGACAGTGACTGGCTATGGACACAACAAGCCTGGTTCAATAGGTAGTAGCACATTCTTAAAATCATGTAGTCTCAATAACCCAAAGGCTGAATAATAAAACATTGCGGCATACCAAGAAATCCCAATAGTTAAAATTCCAATATCCTTTCTCTTGTAACCCAAAAACTAAGAGTTGGGTATTCCCGGTATAAATACGCACATGATTCTAAGCCATAGCAGGCCAGTGATGTTGTGTGAATCGTTGGGGAAGAAACGAGAAAGGGGGTGTGCGTTTGATGTAAGGCACGCGCGAGTCAAGTCGCTATAGACGTCACCGCAATGGTTACTGTCTGTAGTGGGGGCTTGAGTACAGCCTTAGTCAAGGGAACGAGCCAGAGAAATGGAATAGGTTACTCTGTGGAGACATCTTCGACGTCTCTTAGTCTAGATATGAGGATGCCCCTAGAAGGCAATCTTCATAACGACAGGATCACTCAAACAGCGACAAATAGCTCTCGACCATAGCTATCACAACTTATCGGTGGACTCTCGAATTGATCAGCACGATTATCGTATAAAAACCGGTATGGCTCGACTTGAATGCCGTTATATTTAATACCGCAAGCCTTTTCGATAGTTTGGGAACTGCTGGCACTTTGGTTCATTCGTGTGGGACACGAGTATTCTTAGGAGATTCTTAGGGAAACTTGTGTACAACAGTTGCGTACTGTTTGTGAAAGTTGTACGGCACAGTTTATGAGCTCGGTGCTACACATACTTGCATCACACATACACGATGACTGCGCCGCAATCTGATAGCAGGCCAATTATTTTCACTAAGAGCCTACCAGTTAAGTCTAAAATATCATAACCATACAGTGTGATCACGTATCGGGTCTGTAAGTGCGCCTACGGACCAATTGGGTCTGGAGTTCTCGTTGCGATACAGCGTATCGGTGAATGAGGCACACTCTTATTGGATACAATAGATCGATTATGATTGTGACGAGGACACCGGACTAGCGAACTACGATTACGACGAAGGCAGCTTTCCCTCGGAAGTCACTGCCTAGGCAGCATCAGCTGCTTCACTTACGTTTACCATAGCCGGAATCACTAGTAAAGGTGGGTGAGGTACTTCGTAGGCGGTGACTGTCGAGGGGAAGCTGCCCACTCCAATCGATAAAGCAAGTCTCGATGGTCTGGCTTTTATCAAACAGCCACTACCTTCTTAGATCTTCATTCAAATCTCTTCTCTCTCCAACATCAGATCTCACGAAAATCGTTACTACTACCATCGACCATGTCTTCTCGCCTCATATTCCTCATCATTTACGCGGCTCCGCAAGGTTGACGTGCCCACTTTAGTATATGGGTTCCTGAGGAAGAAGATGCTCCGGAGGGAACCATCATCCATGTGATTGGTGGTCCCCCGTTTGGATTCAAGCTGGAATTCAAACGCAAGTACAAACCAGAGGCTACCCAACGTATCAAACAGGTGATCCCAATCGGGTCCGTCTTGGCAGAGCATTTGCATCACTCAGGAAGCAACCCTGGAGCGCAGGACATGCCACGAAACAATCTTGAGAGGGCAGCGACACAGATCCAGCCGCCCAGAGCTAACCCAGACTTCCTGACGGTAAGTGTAGAGTAAGACTCTTAACGAAATGTGCGTCTGCTAACAGATACAGACGGCGAGTTATGACTGCCAGACATGATGTTGGAATATGTTCGTCGTCTTGTTGCTCTCGGATACCTTGATGAAGCGGCTATAGACGTAGTTCAGTCAAACCAAGACCCACCGCAAGTTGGCATTGGACTACGATCCGTTGCTGATGCGCAAAAAAACCAACAGTGGTCTGTATCAACCACAACTGGTTGGTCAGAGGATAGCCAGTACGACCAACACAGGCCCTGAGACGGTACAAAGTGGGTTCGGCAGGAGTGAGCAGGCTTAAGTCTTTATGGAGTTTGGTTTGGTTTGCTATTAGGTTTACGGGTACTCTCAATTCATTTGACTTTTATTACTGAGCCCATTGATGTGCTATGGAAGATGAAACCTCCGCTAAAAGTGGTAAATTTAAAATATGCCGAGGGTGCGCATGTAGAAATCAAATGTCTCGAACTCTGGTGGGTAAGAATCCAAGAACTGATGGATATAGTCCCACCACTCTTTGCCCCATTCTGCTGTGAACAAAGCTTTACAGTATTCCCAATAGTCCGGATACCAACCTGACAATTGCCAATCAATGATTGCGACAACCTTAGCAGGACTCGTGGCGCTGACAATGATGTTACCACGATGTAGATCACCATGCGTAAAAGTAATTGGCCCATCGTCTGGAAGGCAGTCCCTCCATGGATCCGGGATGCTTTGTGGATCTGGAGCGCATTGGCGCCACGACCAAGAAAGCCAGTCGTGGAACTCAGCTCGAGAGGGAAACGGCCTTACCGAAGGTATTTCTTTCACGCAGATATCTTCCCCAGCACCATGACATATAGTTCCTGTAAGCATTTAGCGGGGTCACACCTAACTACCTAAAACACTTACCAATGATTTTCTGTGATTCACTGTCCCGGAGGGTCCGAAGAGAAGATATCATGGCACGTAGATCAGTACAGATTGCTCGCTTGTCAGCGCAAGACAGCTCAGGCCACCGTTCTAGGAGCGTGGGGCCCTGGACGAGTTGCATATAGATGAAGACGTATCGACCCCTTCCTTCCTTTTCAAGAACTCTCCATCCATAAACTTCTGGTACCGGAACAGCTTCCTGGAATATCCTGCGGACAGCCCAAAGGTTGATAGCCTCTGTTGTAGTGATACGTTGCCCGAATTTGACAACAAGACCGAGGTCTTCAAATTTCATTGTGTTGGATTGATGGCTCTTTGGAAAGAGGGAAAGTAAGTATTCGGGTGTCGGGAATCGTCGTGTTCGGCCATAAGTCTTAAACCACGTTGTATCGAGAAAGTCTTTTTGAAGCTGGGAGCCGTCTGGAAGGTCCGCAAGGGAGATTTGTGGATATGAAGTCATGCCGGCGCAGGTTCTCGGGGTCATGTTACAGTAATGGGGTGATAAAGGTTTAGTATGTGTGGCGTATAGCCTAGGACAAGATGGTTGCCCGAGTAAAGGTGAAACAACAGTCCTGTGTTGTCTCGGCGAGCTCAGTCCGGTTAGTGAGAGAGCGGAGGACGCACTTTTAGGCAGCAGTATCGTGGACCCTAGGCAGGCATAGCAGTATGCACGTAGAGATTTGGTAAGGGTTGGTCCCGGCTACCATGGTCGAGGTTAGATGGGGCAGGTGTGTTACATAAGCCAACTCAACCTCTACATTCAATGCTAGTTCCAATGGAATGAATTCTACATTTGGAATTAATATAATCACATTTTGTCGTCAGCCATGCATACGTGATCTCTGATTTGTGTGAAGTTAAAGTAAAGCACGATATTTAGCGTTCACGCTAACCTGATATCCGTGCCAAGGCTTAGCTTAGTAATAAGCTAAGTCAACTGCGCTGACACTCGCCGCCGGACCCCGCTTAGTCAGTCGGCGTGTCGGCGATGCGAGGAACTTCGATGATTCTGTCATATCTTAGCTTTTGCCATCAAGGGCGCACCCGCCACAAAGACTCTCCTCCTGCCAGCGCGCGGCAGTACAGTCCAATCCATTCAGGCGCGGATTTTCCGGTCACCTGCTGTCTTAATTCTTTTTCTTTCCCCACCTTCACTGTATTATACCCCAATCCCGAGTCACTTATTGTAGCCCCTCCCCCATCCTAGGCCACCGCTGCCATGTCAACCCTCCTCCGACAATCCGGCAACCTCGCCCGCCTTTCCCGACCCTACCTCAACGCTGCCGTCACAAGAGCACCACGCACATTACGGATACGCGCGCCACTGCCACAATGTATATACACCCAGCAACGCGCTCGGAGATTTGCGACAGGACCACCAGAAGAGCCAAAGAACAAGAAGAACGATGACTCGGTACAGAAGGATGGTCATTCCGACAGACCTGGTTCCAATGAACCTTCAGGAACAGACAAGGATAGCCAAGGACAGCCTCAGATGGCTAAGCTGACCCCGGAGGAGGAAAAGATGCTGGATCAGCTGGTGTCATTTGTGTCCATGGGCGTTCCGAAGGCTCAGAAGCAGAACATCAAAGACGCAATGGAAGAAATCAAGCGAAACGGCATACCACCCGAGCTCCGCCTAGAGATGGACAAGCTAGAAAGAGGCGAGAAGCTGGATCTGGCCACGGCGGCGAAGATCTCGCGCTTAACCACCAACATGGCCCGCAAGGCCGCCGAGCAGCAAAAGTTCAACAATGATAACCCGCAAGAGCCACAGCAAAAGTCGGGTGCACACGACCCAGGCCCAGGCAAGGGCTCCAAGGGTGGTGCTGGTGGACCACCCGGACCCCAATTTGGCGGCGGTATGGACACAAACACACTACTTATCAGTGCTTTCCTCGCATACCTTACCTACAAGATGGTCTTCCCAGGCGAGAACACCAAGGAGATTACATGGCAGGAGTTCCGGACTACCTTCTTAGACAAGGGCCTGGTCGAGAAGATTGTCATCCTCAACGGCAACAAGGCAAAGGTGCACCTACATCGCGAGGCTGTTGCTTCCATGTACCCCGACTCTCCCTCCGTTAACCAGAACTTCTACTACTACTTCACCATTGGCTCCGTCGAGGCTTTTGAACGCAAAATGGACGACGCTCAATATGAACTTGGCATCCCCAGCTCTGAACGCATTCCTGTCGCCTACTCAAACGAGATCTCCTGGTTTGGCACTTTCTTGTCATTTGGCCCTACCATTCTCCTTCTTGGAGCACTCTTCTACTTTACAAGGCGTGCAGGAGGCGGTGCAGGAGGAGGTGGTGGTGTCTTTGGTATGGGCAAGAGCCGCGCTAAGAAGTTCAACCACGAGACAGACGTCAAGGTTAAGTTTAGTGACGTTGCTGGTATGGATGAGGCCAAGCAGGAGATTATGGAGTTTGTGTCTTTCCTTAAGGATCCTGGCCGATTCCAGAAGCTCGGCGCAAAGATCCCTCGTGGTGCCATTCTCTCCGGATCCCCAGGTACTGGTAAGACACTCCTTGCCAAGGCTACCGCTGGAGAGTCGGGCGTACCCTTCTTCAGTGTTAGTGGATCCGAGTTCGTCGAGATGTTCGTAGGTGTTGGTGCTTCACGAGTCAGAGATTTGTTTGCCAATGCGCGTAAGAGTACGCCATGCATCATTTTCATTGATGAAATCGATGCTATTGGTCGTGCTCGTTCGAAGCAAAACTTTGGTGGTGGCAACGACGAGCGTGAAGCCACCCTCAATCAGATCCTCACCGAGATGGATGGTTTCAATACCACTGAGCAAGTAGTTGTCCTTGCAGGCACCAATCGACCGGACGTTCTGGACAAGGCCCTCATGCGACCGGGTCGTTTCGATAGGCATATCAACATTGACAAGCCCACTATGGATGGCCGTGGCCAGATATTTGGTGTCCATCTGAAGAAAATTGTCACCAAGGAAGACATGGAGTTTCTGAAGGGCAGGCTAGCAGCTTTGACACCAGGCTTTTCTGGTGCTGACATTGCCAACTGCGTCAACGAAGCTGCTTTGATTGGTAAGAATTCTACATCCTGATTACACATTCTATTGCTAATACTTGTCAGCCGCCCGTGCGAACGCGGATACTGTCGCCATGGTGCATTTCGAACAGGCCATCGAGCGAGTCATTGGCGGTCTTGAGAAGAAGTCTCTCGTCCTCAAGCCCGAAGAGAAAAAGACTGTCGCTTACCATGAAGCTGGCCACGCTATCTGCGGTTGGTACTTCAAGTGGGCGGATCCTCTTCTCAAGGTCTCCATTATCCCGCGTGGCCAAGGTGCACTCGGCTATGCCCAATATCTTCCTAACGGTGACACTTACCTTATGAACGTAAACCAGCTCATGGACCGTATGGCGATGACACTCGGCGGACGTGTTTCTGAAGAACTCCACTTCGACACCGTCACATCTGGTGCGTCTGACGATTTCCGTAAGGTCACCCAGATGGCCACTGCAATGGTCAGCAAATGGGGAATGAGTAAGAAGATTGGCTACATCTACTTTGAGGACGGCGAGGGCCAGCAACTCACCAAGCCCTTCTCCGAAGACACAGCCAAGAACATTGACATGGAAGTCAAGCGTATCGTAGATGAGGCCTACAAGCAATGCAAAGACTTGCTCACCGAGAAGAAGCACGAAGTAGGCTTGGTCGCTGAAGAGCTGCTCAGGAAGGAAATGCTCGGCCGCGAAGACATGATCAGGCTGCTTGGTCCTAGGCCCTTTGAGGACAATCAAGATTTCCACAAGTACTTCTCGGGCGAGTACGGCAAGGCGCCCGGATACATAGAACCAAAGGGTGATGATGGTGTCAAGGGCCCTCTTGTACCACCCAGCCCAGCCACATTCAAGGATCTGGACAGCAGTAGGTGATGAAATGTCAGTCCATTTATTTGATTTTTCCTTCCACTGCAATATGAAGGCGTGTTTTCTATAGGCATGGGTGAGCTAGAGCGTTTTTTTGTTGCGGCAGGGTATTCCAATTCCACTCTTGAACGAGTTAGTTCCACATGCGCAGGGGCTCCCATATTGGCCCTCTTTTTTTATTGCATTGTAAGAAACGCATCAACTGTACGATTAGTAAGAGAACCTTTTCTTTGGATTCTAGCTTCGATGATGAAAAGATGAAACATGGAAAGAAGAAAAAGAAAATCACCAATCAAATATCCATGAACCTGTAAATCTTCTATAAAACGTTGAAATTTCAAAGCGAATGTCCTGACTCAGTCCTGTCTCTATATATCCACTCCCCCATCTATCAAACGAAAAGACAAAGGTCATGCATTGTAACTCACTGAAATTTTGCCATGTATTTGTCCCTAGAGCTATCCTAATATGCCCAAATTCCTTTAATACCACGATCGAAAAAGTTGTGGAAAAAGCGAAAGTAATGAAGGTATCAAAAAAAATGTGCCATTCAAAAGAAGAAATGAAAAATGAAAGAAGAAAAGGTCGTAAGAGAAGGGGGGGGGAAGGAAGAGAAGAAAGGAAAGAGAAAAAAGGAGGTCATTTTCTATATTGCTCGTCCCCCTCTCCGAACACCATCTGTCTCTCTAAACCGGGGTGAATGTTTTTCTTTTCTTTCTCTTTCATGCCATCTATCCATCTACCTCACCCAAAACACCTGAAGCAATCGTACTCGCAGGCGCCGGCAGCGCGGCAGTCGGTGCCGTAGCAGCAGTCGGCGTCACCTCACCACCACTGACACCCTTACACCACGGGTGCTCCAGCACCATACTAATCGTAATCCTCTTTTCGACATCACGGTCCAGCATCAAGCGGACCAAATCAATACTTTCTTCGGACATGACCCAAGGGACGCGGAGGTCGTGGTCCATGATTTCGTCAATCGAGTAGAAGGGGTTTTCCTTGTAGATGATGGTGTAGAGGAGGATGCCTAGGGCCCAGACGTCTTGTTCTTTGCCGCGGTAGGCTTTGCCGGCTAGAACTTCGGGGGCGGCGTAGTCTATTTAGGGCATCGTTAGTATGTGGACGGAAATCTCAGGGGTTAAAAAGCAAAAAATAACGTACCGATGGTACCAACAAAGACGTCAAAAGGCCCGCTCTTAATATATGCTGCACTGCCGAAATCAATGAGCTTGATGTTGCCTTCGCCATCCAATACCACGTTCTCGTCCTTGATGTCGCGATGTACAACCTTTGCCTTCGTGTGCAGGTGGTGTATCGCTTCAGCCACTTGAACAAAAATCTTTCGGCACTCCTTCTCTTCCATGTTAACCCGTAGCTCAATGTAGTCAAACAAATCCATGCCTGGCAGGCCATGCGGTATCATTTCAATGTAGTAGTTGATATCGTCCTCGAAAAAATCGGCCATTTCGACAATATTGGGGTGCTTGAAGCCATCGCGGCGAAGGTAATCTAGGACGTGGATTTCGAGGGGAACAGTTCCTAACCTCCTGTCTCGCGTCCACGTATCGACGAGAATCCGCCTCTTTGTAACATACTTGATCACCACCTTCTTGTTACTGGCCTTCTTGTATCGACAGAGCTTGACTTGGCCGTATGCGCCCTGTCCCATTTCTTCCAGCACGACAAAGTCGTTGATAGTCTTCTTGTGGGGTGGTTCTTCTTGCATTGTAGCTGATGGTGGGGGTTGTGTTGAGGGTTCAGGAGGGTTCATGGGTTGCATGGCTTCTTGTATTTGCTGAGTTATAAGCGATGCAGAGGTCGGTGCACCCTGCGATTGATGTGATTCTGGTTCGTTAGGAATAGGAAAACTCGATTGGCCAGGTTGAAGTTGGCGGGGCGAGGGTGGGCGAGACAATAGCGGAGTCACGGGCCCAATACCATGGTTCGCAGCATGCAGTTGCCTGGAGTAGGTTATCCATAATGCGTAAACCAGCTCTGGACCCTTGGTTGGTTTGGGCGACGACCCGTCCTCCTCTTCAATCACGTTTTCATCGAAGCGAGGCGTTTTCTCGCTCTTGACTACCCGCATTTGCACGTCAACCATAATCTCGGAACCATCACGGTGGAGAGCTGGCAGACCACTTGGCTTCAAGAAAATAGCAGCCGCATCTGCGCTGCCTTCCCGCATGGCCAGCAGAGCTCGAGCGCGGCGGAAGCTGTGTTCGGGGATAACGATACCGTCCACCAGCTCAATTTTATCCTCGTCCGTCATGACGTGTAAAATCTTGTCGAACGCAGGTATGAGCTTGCTGATATGGATACCTTCAGGCCGCGGCTGTCCGAACAAAGCTGATGAAAAGACGGAATTGGAACTTGTGATTTTGAGGTCGGCAGAATTTAGAACAATGATACCGGCAATGTGTGGGAAACTTGAGATACGGAATGTTGGCTCGCCGGGTAGTGCTTCCACAGTTACTGGTATGTTGATGCTGTTTGATGTTCGAGCTGTGTAGCTGCGGAACTCATCGATCGAATCATAATCTAATGCTCCAGTGTTTGTACCTCGAAGTCGCGGTATGCCAGGTATCAGCCGCTTGAGATCCATTCCTCGTCGTAATCGGTCGCTCCCGAAGACGGCTTCTGTCGCGCCCCAGCCCTTGGATACGCAGCCTACTTCGTCAACGGTGATGTACACGACGTCTTCCGCAATCTCCTCGAGCACCCAGATCAGGCTACCCCGCTTCTCTTTGACCCACAAGCTGGCAGACCCTGTAGAACCATTGCGTTTTTGAATAGGAATTACGTCGCCGCATAGCAATACGCCCCTCGAGCCTTTGGATTCATGGTTCAGCTTGCCCGTTTTCTTGGCATTATAGTAGGATGATCCGCTGCCGTCGTCTGTCTTGGCCTTTCTCGCAGCTGTTACCCGCGACGGAGCCTTACTCAGCAACCGTGCTGTGACACCACTGCCAACCTTTAAGTTGTTCGTCCCGGGTGACGCTGCCGATTGTGCATTCTTTGAGCCAATCTCGGGGTCTCTCAACTTGCTTTCTAGCCATTTTCTGCGATCCTCTCGTACAACCTCGAGTATGCCCAGCTTGCGGACTTCAGCTCTCGTAACACCAAAGACCAAGCACGCCAGGTCATTGGCGGACGTGATGGTCCATGGTGATTCCGTTTCGGTGGTGAAGATGGCCTGTGCGGCTGGGACGTGTCTGCTGCCATGACCATGCGGCGCAGCTCCGACAGAATGTTGAACTGGTGCATTGCTGAAGCTCGGTGTCAAGGAGGGCATTGTCGTAGGTGAAACTAGATCGCTAACTTTTTCTTGATCCCCTACCCGGTAGGGCTGTGCTAGAGCGTCATTGAGTTGGCTTTGTATGGTGAGGGGCACGACATCAGTAAGTGTACGTTTCAGGGCAGCTCGCTGCGGCCGAGGAGGTTGCGAGGTTGGTGGGGGTGAAGACGAGCCTGCTGGTGTGCGTGTGCTTGAGGTGTCAGAGGTACGATCAGTACTCGACGAGCTTCGCGCGCCTCGGGAGTCTGAGGCACTGCTGGAGTCGCCGCCGTCGACAGTTGTTACTCGGTGCAGCGATGGCCTTGCAGGTTCAAGCATGCTCTCTGGACTCGCTGAGCGTTCGGCCATGAAGCCCTTCTCAAAGGGGTTGTTTCCCGACATGTCGGCTGGCCCTGTTACAGGACCCAGTGCACCCAGTCCATGGGCTCCTGTGCCATCTTGTCCAATGAGGTTTGCCCGAGTAAGCAGCTCCATCATACTCTGCACCTCCTGGTCGCCACTGAGTTTTGCTTGGGCGTTTGCTATCCCAGGGTTTGTTGCTGCCCAGCCTAGCCTGTCACGCATAAACTCTATGGATCGTTTTAGCACATTCTGGCGATTGTGAATAAACTCTTCTGACTGTGTTGCAAACGAGAAGGAGTGAAGTGACTCGGAGGGGAAACGAGAGAGATCTTCGCCAAAAGCAAATGTTGGCGAGGCGGGCGCCGTGGGCGCCGATTCGGAGGGATGTCTCGATACTGGCGGAGTGCCAATGTTCAGGGAAGCAGCCCGTTGGGATGTTGAGAGCTGCTTGTAACTTGGCTGTTGGCGGATGCGACGCAGGCCGGAGGACCCTAGGCCATGCTCATGTTCTGGAACGATGGGAGACCTGAGGCAGACGCGTCAGCGATAATGACTACTCGCCATTGAGCGAATGAGGGAGGCTCTTTCCCCCACTACTGCTATTACCACTGCTCCGACTACTCACCTAGCCATGCGATCTAATTGTCCTGCATCGATGCTCAGGCGCTTTGCGGTATTTAAGGGCGGCGGAGGTCCCGAGCGGTAGTTGAGCAGGCTCGGGGTGCTTTTCGTCTTGACCAGCGGGGCATATTCGGCGATGGGCTCTGATTGCGACAGGGAGTCGAAGGGTGCTTCTTCTGGTAGAGAGCCTGGTGGGGTCAGGACGTCAGCCAACGAACCCATGTATGTATGTGTATGTATGTAGGCAGGTGTGACAGGCAAATGCCAATTAGCTGGCCAACAACGATGACAGGTTGACAGATTGGCCCGACAACAGAACACGGTATACGGGGAGGGTGGGTAGATATCAAGTTGTGCAGGGCAGGCTTAGCGGGGACCGACACAGGGACGTAGCCTCGTACGGGTGCTCTCTCGGGGGGTTCGAGTTCGTGTTGGAGGGCAAGTGGCAGAGCAGGGCGGTGTGGCCTATGTACAGTGGCTGCTGCTGAGGGCGCGCCAGTGGTACACGCCGTTAAGAGGGGAAAGGCGTGGGCATGAGGATCCGGGGAAGAGGGTCATTTGACGTACCATGATCATTTGGCCTGCTCATTCCCTGAGGCGTACGAGCGCCTGTTCCCAGGCCCGGGGGGTTGGCTGGGCTCGGTAAGATCAGAGGCAGCGAATGACGACAATGTAATTAGGCCTTGGTCTACGGGTACACAAGTCAACGTGTACTGGCCCGTGTGTTGCGTCTGGGGCAGATAGGGCTCCTGGGGTATGAAGCGGCGGGCGTGGATGGTGCAAAGGGCTTCTGTGGCGGGGGTGCAGGTCTTCCTACGTCGGATGTCACCTGCAAGCCAATCCAGCTGCTGGGAGTATAAGAATGCGAGGCGAGGCGAGTGCTGGAGTCGACAGACGGCCAGCAGCAAAGTCAGTCAGCACTTAGCATGTAGTAGTAGCAGTAGCAGTAGCGGGCGTAGTGTATGTATAGTAGTGAAAACGGCACGCAGACTCGTCGCAGGCACTATGCGACTTGGGACGGTAACGGCGTTATTTGCATTGCGCCCCCCCGTTGGCCCCGCGAAGTGCACAGACGTGGTCGACTCCCCTCAGATCTGATCTCCGTCCTCCGTCCCGACACAGCCCAGACGCGCCCACACCCACACCGACACTACGCGCGCCGCCCTAGCACTACACTAGACAGTGACGTCGCACACTCTTGTCATTGCAATGCCCGCCCTGCTCGACTCGCCATGATCCATGATGCTGTCCAACAGTCCAGTCCAGTCCAGCCAGGGGCACACTGTCTCTATTTACCTCGCCCATCTCTCTCTCCTTTCTCATCCATGCCACCTGAACCATGCAATGCCCAACTACCTGCAACCTGGCCTCAACCGCCGACAAATCTCCGCTAACATTTCTTCTCCCATGGGCCTTTCAGCCGCGCCTATTCTCCCACTACATTCTGGGCTAGATGTCCCGCCAATCCCGCATATAGGCTGTTGTGGTGACACGCGCACACTCCCCTTTCGTCCAAGCCATGTGTGCTGCCTTTTCTTTTTCCACGTCACTCTCACCGTCCGGGGCTCAACGCAGCCTTTTTAAAAATTTGAGTCATCATCGCTGTCGAAGAGTATCTTTGTGCTGGTTCCAAAAGTTCCTACAGCCTGGGGAAAATGTCAGTCCATATGTGTACCAAGGTTCGGCAGTTGATGAAACGCGCACCTCGATGCATGTTGGTTTGGTCGATCCACCACTCGCCAAAGCTGTCATCAGTAGCCAGGTCCGATGCAGTCACTCTTTCCTCTCTTTTGAGCCCACACAACATACACGGCTGCCGTGCAGGGATGCCACCTTCTGCCTGCTTCAGTGTCTTGACTGGCATGGTTTCCTGCAGATCTGGGCCGCGGTCCAGAGTGCCAGCTTTGATTTGATTGACACCAGAAACAACATGTCGCAATCTCCCAACTTGCTCTTTCCAGCTTCTCACTACATCCGACACTTCTCTCTCTTCCTTCATGTTTTCCCCCTTGTCGATGCCCGTTAGTTTCATCCCTGAAGTTGCCCGCGAAGACGCTGGCCCTATCCGCATGCCTTGAGACAGGTGTTGATCTCGTTTCCATCGCAGTTTTCGACCTGCAATAATGTGCGCTGCTACGTTTGCCAACATCAGGTAACCCTGAAGGTAAGCAATCGTGCCCGGCTCAGCCATTAATTTGTTCCTCATAGGTAGAGGCTGTGCTGCCATGGGTTTGAAAAGTTTCTCTTGCGCTTCGGCGAACAGCGAAGGAAAGAGTGACAACAAAACTCCAGGCGGTGGCACATTGGTAGGAGGCAGCTCGCCAGGTTGCGGGTCAGGTGTCGTTGGGGAGAGTATTGGTGGCGGCGTAATGCTTGAGCCAAGTTTTGGAGCGGTATTGATGGATTTGGATTTGCTGGGTGCTTTCTGTGCTGCTTGTGTTGGAATGGATGCCTCCCAGTCGTCGAATTCATCCCACCCTTGATCGTCCTTTTGTTGTGAAATCGGTTCGGACTTTGGCACAGACTGCTTTGCCTTGGGTACAGTTCCAAAGCTACCCTTGATATTCTTCTTTGCAGATACCTGGCCTTTTGGTAACGCTTTTTCACTGCCTACCTCTCGCTGGCTACTACTTGGAGGCTGTGGTTGTGATACGCTCATATCTCCAAGTAGATCTGCAAGTGCTGAGGACGATGTGACCGGTGCTCCTGTATTTTTCGCTGCCTCTTCTTCACCTTCAAAATCACCAAAGTCGTCTTCATCGTCGAATTCATCTTCTGCGTCGAATAGTACGCTCGGATCTGTAGACTTCTTGGCTTTTACAACAGGTGCTTGTTGCCATGTCTGACCTGGCGGTTGCGAAGCTGGTTGTGATGAAAATGCAAAAGGATCATGGGTGCTCGAGGTAATGTTCCATAGATTTGGCTGGGGCTGCGAAGCTTGGGGTGGAGCAAATGCGAATGGATCTTGCGATTTGAGGGGAGCTGGATCGAAGGAAGAACCGCCTTCAAAGTCACCCCAGTCATCGTTGTCACCAGTGTCGTTTCCTTGGACCGAAGAAGAAACAAGACCCTGGAGATGGTTTGTCGGCGGTGGCTGCTGCGATGAGCCGCCTGAGGCCGGGATGTTGGTTAGGTCATTGAAGAACCCAAAGTCCGATGTCGCGGGCGGGCCGGGCTTCGCAGGTGCTACTGACTGTTGCTGCTGGCTGGGAGGAGGGTCGGCCCCAAACTCAGCGAAGAGATCCGCCGACATTGTTAATTCAAGAGCACGGAAGGCGTGGTGTGGGAAGGCGAGACTGGTGTTTGGTCAGGAAGTAGTACTAGCCCAACAGCCTAGCCGAAATAGTGGGTCGACAATTGGAGCTATCCAATCCCGTCCTATCAGCCTTGACTATCTTCACAAAAGACGATTCACATGCAAGCTTTTACATTACCTGTTGATGCAATCCACGAAATGAGACTTTAGTAATTGTATCGTTGTGACTGTAAAGTCTTGCATCGGGTCAGTATGGCTCAAAGCTATGGCCATCTAGCTGTCCGTTCCGTAGCTGTCCATTTACCACCTGTCCGTTCTCGAGTTGTTCATTGTCTAATTGTCCGTTTCCTAGCTGTCCGCTTATTACATAGCTACCCGTTTCCTAGTTGTCCGCCATCTAGCTGTCCGTCATCCAATTGTCTGCTTACCTTATGTTCATTTACTAGCGTCCATGTCCGCGTCCTACCTGTCCGTTCTCTAACTGTCCGTTTACCACTTGTCTGTTTCATACCTACCTGTTTCCTAGATGTCCGCTACCTAGCTGTCCGCTTACCTACTATCTATGTCCTATATTCGTGTCTAAGCTGTCCGCTTACTACGTAATTATTTGTTTCCTGGGTGTGCGCTATCTAATTATCCATTTACCTGCTGTTCATGTCCTATGTCCGTGTCATACCTGTCCGCGTCCTACCTGTCCGCCATC
The DNA here is from genome assembly GCF_000527765.1 of Bipolaris victoriae FI3. NCBI lineage: Eukaryota > Fungi > Ascomycota > Dothideomycetes > Pleosporales > Pleosporaceae > Bipolaris > Bipolaris victoriae. The sequence continues at coordinate 58,312 of NW_014575295.1, forward strand.
TAGCTGTCCACCATCCAATTGTCTGCTTACCTGTTGTCCGTTTACCTACTGTCCATGTCCTACCAATCCGCTTACTATCTGTCTGTTCACTAGTTGTCCACCTCCTATATGTCCGTTTCCTATATGTCCCTGTCCTAGCCGTCCGTTTACTGTACCTATTTATGAGCGCCTAACAGCCACACAGTTGCCACAATGTCCGCTTTTCTAGAATTTGCCCAAACAAATGAATGAATGAATATTCAGGCGTGGAATACACAAGACCACTACGGTCGTTAGCTCATAGGTCCTTCCGTACAACATGGCACGAGGAGTCCACCAATCGTCACACTTGGAAACATCCGTTTTGTCGGACCTGGTAGACAAGCGCGTATGTACTCTTATCGCATTAGACTTTGCGGTGCTTCGAAATAAATGTGGCGCCTGGATAGTTGCTGTCTGGTGTCTCGTATTTGAACAGTTGTAATGTTAAGAGTCATGTGCTTTTGGTACTCTGCAATCGTGGTGAGGACGACGGGGACAAGAGAACACTGTGGATATAAGGACGGGGATGATGCAGACATGAGAACGATACGGACATGAGGACACGAGGACGATGTGAACATGCGGACATGTGAACATGCGGACATGAGGACATGAGGATGCGAGGACATGAAGATGCGAGTGGAAACACCAGGATTGGACATGGGCTGGAAGTTCACATGCCATTGGCAACACCACAACCATTCATGAAGATCACAATAAAGCTTAGTTTTTGTTCATTGCCCACCCATGTTTTCATTCAGATCATTATGGAAACTATGGAAGGGAGACGCCAGGACCCCAGACCGTTATGCATGACACATTTAAAAAGTCATCACAGCTTTTCCGAAGCAACCACATCCCCAGAAGCAGGTATCTAGAGACGAAAGAAGAGAAACAAGCAACCCAAAAACCGAGCGCTTATTTCTTGGAAGCCTTGACGGCGGCCTTGGTGACCTTGCCGGCCTTGTCGACCTTGGCGACGGACTTGATGACACCGACGGCAACGGTCTGACGCATGTCACGGACGGCGAAACGACCAAGAGGAGGGTAGTCAGTGAAAGCCTCAACGCACATGGGCTTGGAGGGAACCATCTTGACGATGGCGGCGTCACCAGACTTGATGAACTTGGGGGAGTTCTCAACAGACTTTCCGGTACGGCGGTCAATCTTCTCGAGGAGCTCAGAGAACTTGCAGGCAATGTGGGCAGTGTGGCAGTCGAGGACTGGTGCGTAACCGGCACCGACCTGACCGGGGTGGTTGAGGACGATGACCTGGGCGTTGAAGGACTCGGAAGCCTTGGGGGGGTCGTTCTTGGAGTCACCGGCAACGTTACCACGACGGATCTCCTTGACGGAGACGTTCTTGACGTTGAAACCGACGTTGTCACCGGGGACACCCTCGGTCAGCTGCTCGTGGTGCATCTCGACGGACTTGACCTCAGTGGTGACACCAGCGGGGGCGAAGGTGACGACCATACCGGCCTTGATGATACCGGTCTCGACACGACCGACGGGAACCGTGCCAATACCACCGATCTTGTACACATCCTGGAGGGGAAGACGGAGGGGCTTGTCGGTAGGACGGCTGGGAGGGTCGATGGCGTCGATGGCCTCAAGGAGGGTCTTACCGGTGGCCTTGGACTTGGTCTCCTTCTCCCAACCCTTGTACCAGGGGCAGTTGGAGGAGGCCTCAATCATGTTGTCACCGTTGAAACCGGAGATGGGCACGAAGGGAACGTGCTTGGGGTTGTATCCGACCTTCTTGATGAAGTTGGAGGTCTCCTTGATGATCTCCTGGTAACGGTCCTCAGACCACTTGGTGGTGTCCATCTTGTTGATGGCAACGATGAGCTGCTTGACACCAAGGGTGTAGGCGAGAAGGGCGTGCTCACGAGTCTGGCCATCCTTGGAGATACCAGCCTCGAACTCACCAGTACCGGCAGCGATAATGAGGATAGCGCAGTCAGCCTGGGAGGTACCAGTGATCATGTTCTTGATGAAATCACGGTGACCGGGAGCATCGACTGGGTAAAGCGTTAGTGATGATTCCAAAGAGTTGGCTGCGGAGAGGACATGTCCACATACTAACTGTGACGTAGTACTTGGGGGTCTCGAACTTCCAAAGAGCAATGTCGATGGTGATACCACGTTCACGCTCGGCCTTGAGCTTGTCAAGAACCCATGCGTACTTGAAGGAACCCTTTCCGAGTTCGGCGGCTTCCTGTGAGAGTTGTCAGCATCGTGTAGCTAAAGAAGAGAGACTGTCAAGCTTAAAGACAAACTGCCCAAGCGTGACCTTGATGTCGTGGAAGTTGGTGGGGGAATTGGATGTGCGTCATGGTGTTGCGGTTCGCGAAGGCCGCATCCAGACTAGCGCTAGCGCGTAAAAGTTCGCACAACCCCACCACCCAAAAAATGCCCCTCATTGCGATAAGCCCGAAAATGGCCGCGCGCGCAGAAGTTGCAATGGGCAGTGGCAGGACTGCCGGTGAAAGAAAAGTCATAGCATACCTTCTCGAACTTCTCAATGGTACGCTTGTCAATACCACCGCACTTGTAGATCAAGTCTGTATCCCATTGTGAGCGTGTTGATCCCGCAGTGTTTCGGAGAGGGGAGGCTTACGTCCGGTGGTGGTCGACTTGCCGGAGTCGACGTGGCCGATGACGACGACGTTGATGTGAATCTTTTCCTTACTGCATTGCTTGTTAGTTGTCTGGTTGGAGACAAGGGCAAGTGGCAAGCTCAAGATGCGACTGTGGGCACAATCGAGGGGCCAGAGAGGCGCAAGGTGGGGGTGAAGGAGGGGGGACAAGAACTTACCCCATGTTGGCGGTAGTGTGTTGTTTTGGATGAAGTGAGGAAAAGCTGTTGAATACTCAGATTTACAGCGCGCGGTGTAAGGTATGAGTTGGACGAAGAGAAGAATTGGACGATGGAGGGGTCGAGTGTTGCTAATATAGCTGGAAAGCCTAGTGGGTCCGTGCTAGTTTTCGGCGCTAGCCCCCGGTTGGGCTACGAAAACTCCTTCACTGGCAACGAAATCTGTAGGCAGAGAGGCAAAACAGCCCCGCCTGATTGGCCCTGGCTCATGTCGAGCCCTTTGAGTACTGCTGACCGCCCGCCATGTCCTCGCCACAGCCGCAGTTGCCTCACGCGAGCCTGTGAGTGCATCGTCACTGCCCATCCCTCAGCCCTTTTGGGGACATGACTTCATTCTGCCAGCCCTCCTGCACACTGTGAGATTGCCTGGCCACATTCACAGTCTACCCAATTCCACCCTCTTCCCCCTCTCGCCTTTACAGACGAAAAATTTCACGCCAAAAACAACCACTGCCGCCAGCCTTGGGCGCGCACTGAGGCAGCTTGGGTTTCACTTTTGCCGCACTGCAAAACTTTTGGCGGGGTACTTGAGATTGCCATCATACTGTGTACCCAGCCCCACCACTAGCCGAGTCTGATGTGGCCTTGGCGGCAATTCTGACCACCCTTATGCACACCACCGTGTTCATACCTGCTTTTCTTCCACTAGTCTCTCTCTGCGTTGCTTTTGCCCTCTCTTTGCCATTGGACATTGTCCTGCTGGAACAATGCCCCTCCGCTGAGCCCCCAAGCCTCGTCATAGACCCTCGCTATCTAGTACCTACGTATGTACCTAGGCATATCCAAAGCTCTGGGCCCCGCCTTCATGGCCTTCGCCGCCCTCGACCGACCATGGACCGCACTGGAACTCAAGTTTGTTATTGACAATTGACTCAATGCTTCTTTCTCTTTCCAAACTTCTCGTCACACCGCTCGTACACACGCGCTAGAAGAATTTAACAAAGAATTAACTGCAGTCACATAGTGTTCCAAGTTCCTTAGCTCTCCTAGGGCTACATACTGGGACATGCTGCACATCCAAATTCTCCACGGTCGCAAATCCACGTGCTCAACCTGCCCTTACATGTGTACTCTCCATGTGGGCCGCCGAAAATGAGAGCCTGACCGTAAAGATTTTCGAGACTACTCTTGCAGATCCAAATCTCCAACCAGCCGTCAATGATGCGACCAGCTTCTTGTCGTTCGCTACATTAGAACCTTTTTGTTGATCAAGTCTTGAGCTGTTCGAATCAATGTTGGGACAATGATGGTTCAGTTTCGATCTTGCTCTGATTCCGTCTACATTGGCTACTCCTCCCGAAGCCCAACCATTCATCGATACGATAGAAGCATGTTAGGATGAAGCTCGTAGACTCTGTCCAATGAGCAATCTCCCCATGTCTAATCCTGGTGTTTTCCCTCACGCCACATGATGCTTGTTCTGTACACCTAGGGACTCGTATAGAGTATATACTAGATGGACAGCTGGAACACGGATAGCTAAAACACGGGCATCTAGGACAGCGGACAGCTAGGACATAGGACAGCTAGGACATAGGACAGCTAGGACAGCGGACAACTAGTAGACGGACAATAACTCTCTAGGCAGCGCATCTGTTTGATCTTTGTTCTGGCTGTCCGCTGTCATGCATTTAAATAGATATAACGTTGAAAATCGTATTTATGCTTCACCTACTCTGTAATCGTGTTTGATGATGTGGACATAAGGACAATGAGGACACAAGAACGATAATGATGATATGGACATGGTGAGGACATGAGGACATGAGGATATGAGGATATGAGGACATGAGGACATGAGGACATGAGGACACGCGGACATGATGTAATGTTAAAGGTCAAGCTCTAGACCTTACCCCAATCACAAACACATTACTTAACCGTCTGTGCCGCTTCAACACCCGTTACACAGGGAATTTCATGGTATCTATCTCATACCCAATCTAGGCACACACACCCTATTCAACAATGCCCATATCCCCGTTCCATCGCACCCAAAAGCCTAGTTATCCCAAACATCATTCAACAACCACAACTGGCCCGCCCACTGCTCCTTAACAGTCGGCCAGATAAGTTCAGGCGGCAGGACAAATCCGCCTCCGGCCGCATCCTGGGGGCTTAGCTCCATAGTCCACGAGTGCTCGGCACCATGCACAGCGTAGTGGTGGTCCCTCGAGTTACCCGTGGAGAAATATAGAATCTGGCAGCCAGGTCCAAACTCATACGTGACGTTTCGCGCGCTGCCTTGCTGGATAGCTTTGGCAGTGCCACCCGCGACCTCGAGCATGCGCGGAAGCGTTTCGGGGAGTGGGTCGCAGGAGAAGCCCCAGGGAGTAAGGATGAGCTGGCTGTACGAGTGGAAGTCAATGAAGGACCGGATGCCAGCGCCTTTGCTGGAAAGCTTAGCAGAGAGGCCGTCCATGGCTTGGTTCTCCGGTGTGTCGCCTGCGGCTTCGCCACGGTACGTCTGCCCGCACGGATCGGGCGTTGAACCACCGTCTGGAGGCGTGGCGTCCCATTCAAACTTCCAGTTGCGGTTGCCGTCGGTGCCGAGACAGGTTGTGTTTAGCTCGGGGCGCGGCTGCCGGTTCTTGCGCCATAGACGGTCGTTGGTTTGGGTGTATAAGAAGCCGTCTGGGTTGTGGAAGGGGACGAGGTAGAAGTCGTAGTGGTCTAGGAAACTAGTCACGTTTGCATCGCCTTTTTGGTACCCGTCAATAAGCTGGTAGGCTAGGTACTCGATGACTGAGGGCGTTAGTTGGTATTCTTTTATCTCATTCGTGTTCTGCTTACCCATTGTGGAGATCCATTCTCTAGCATGGACGGTGGCATGCCAAAGAATAATGGGCTTTTCTTCTTGCGTTGCATCCTCAGTGCTCTTGTCACCAAACAAATGAAATGCCCAAATTGTCCTGTTCTCGTAACTCTGACCAATCGAAAACTTCTCAGAGTTGTCAGGGAATGCCGCAACAAGGTCGTCCCAATACTGAAGGTGGTCGGAATAAGCATGGTAAGTGTCGAACCACGATAGATCTGGAAGCTGGCCCGCCGTATGCAAGTCACGCTTGTATATGGCTTCCTTGTCGGTAGAGCGAATGTATTTGCCCAAATCCGAGTTCACCAGGCGAGCGTTCAACCCCAGTGCACGAAACGAGTCGATCTCTTCGGGTGGAATAGCAACTGACAGCGTGTTGCGGATCGGGTGGGTATGGTAGTTGGAGAAGCGCTTGTTAATATCATGAGCCTCTTCGGCAGAAGATGGCGTAATGGAGTAGATTTGGTAGCCATCGTATCTTGGGCTGGCACTGCGAGACACAAAGCTAGCGTCGTGTGCGAAAGGAGACGCTGCTGCCAATTGAGCGGCCACCACCAACTTTGACAATCTCATTTTGAAGTTCAGAAAGTTGACAAGACGGCAACAAGACACTACAACATCACATGCACTTCTTAAGTACGTTTTCAGACCCCTGTTGTAGCCTTATCTGCGCGTCGGGAAACTCGGTGCGATGATGGAATGTCGCCATGGAACTGTCGTAGCCCGCACAACATTCCCGCGCTCACTTGCATCACTGGAATCATATTCAGTAGGTGGAGCGTCGTTCGCCCGCTAGCCAAGACGATGCCCAGGCGTTTGTATACTTGTGTACCCCCAGCTTCCTGATCTAGACGCATCGCCAAGGAGCAAGGCAGGCCGGGTATGCAACTCCCCCTCAACCCCGGGTATATTGCTGATCCCGTCAAAAGCCGTTGAGAAGCCGCATCAAACCCTATCCTATAACTATTCTGTAGCCTCATGTTTGATTTCAAAGATTGCTTGAAATTTGCATCTTCTTTTTCTTGGGAGACAGACTATTTTCAGCACGATGTTCCTGAAGAGACGACATTGGTGTTTTGATGACGTCGCATTGGAAACAACCTCTACGTATGGTCCGCGTGGATTTGCTTGTTCCACACATGTGCGTGCAGCAAGCAGAAGCAAAAGCTTATACAACAGGCGCATGGGCAAATAGGACTCGCGATTATGAATAAGGTTTTGGTACACAAGTACCGTAAGCACGCTTGTGCTGCATGCTTGGCCAACTTGCCTATATGGGCCAGAAATCCCAACCCCTCTACTACGTTCCTTGAATCTACATGCATTCCCATTGTCACATCATACCATATTCCTAGTATTCAAAACTTCACTAATGGCTTCTTACTTCTACACAGCGATCACGGTAGCAAGAAAGCACAAGGTGGAACTACACATTCATAATCAACCCCCGCTGTTGCGCAATGACACTCAATTTCGAAAGCAACGCAAGCAGCAAGCGAAATCACCAAGCAAGAACCTCAAATCGCATTTAACAACCCGAAATGCAAAGAAACTCCCGCTACCTCATCACGCAATAATGCCCGCGGAACAATGAATCGTAAACATCCACCCATTTAGGCATAGTGCCTACGAGTCATAGAATCTCAGTATTTAGAGAACGACATCCTACTCACAATACATATCCAACCTCAAACCAAAAGAATAACAACACCAGTCTCTAGCCCCAATTTGGCCCTGGATCAATCACCTCTTCAACCAACCCCCACTTCCACCAAACATCACCACAATCATGCCCGCAATGCTCGACGACCCCACATCTCCCCCAATCAAGCGCACAACCCCAATCCCCTCCTTCACCCCCACCCCCGTCACCCTCCGCGACGGCACCACTCGCGCCACCATCCTCCCCTTCACCTCGCTCTCGCAGGTTCCCCCCTCCCTTCTCTCCTTCCTCTGCAACCAACTCGCCCTCGAAATCGCCGCTGGCGACACCTACCCAATGCTCGACCCTTTACCTCTTGAGGCCTTTGGCCCTTATTGGTTCAGTACTTTTGCCGCCGTCATGGTGCTCGGCGAGGGATTGAGTGTGGAGAGCGTAACGCAGATGGGGGAGGCATGGGAAGAGCGATGCTTGGGGAGTTTTTATGTAAAAGCTAATTATCCGGGGAGGAGCAGCCATGTTTGTAATGGCGGGTTTTTGGTGAATTCTGCGAAGAGGAATTTGGGGGTTGGGAAGGCGTTGGGGAGAGCGTATTTGGAGTGGGCGCCTAGACTGGTGAGTTTTCTTTATTACAGGCGAGGATGGTGATGGGGTGTGTGTTTGTGAGCTAATGGGGAGAAACAGGGATTCACGTATTCGGTGTTTAATCTGGTGTACGAGACGAATGTTGCGTCGTGCAGGATTTGGGATTCGTTGGGGTTTGAGAGGATTGGACGGGTGAAGAAGTGTGCGGTTTTGAAGAGTTTTCCGGGGAGGAAGGTGGATGCGATTGTTTATGGGTATGATTTTGAGGAGAATGAAGATAAGAAGATGGTATAAAAGTTGTGGCGACATGTTGGATTTGGTATCTAAAACTGAAAAGAAAAAAAAATCGACCATCTACGACTTAAGAAGACCATTTCAGTTCCTCGAGCTTCTCCACGCCATATGGTACGCTCGGCGTACTCCAAGCCGCGCCCTCGGCACTCTTGATTTGAGGCACAGGCTTCAAAATGCTCAACCTCTTGCTGTCGAACGCACTGTTCTCAAAGCACTGGTACCACCCACAGTTCTCCTCGAGGTATTGTCCAATAACCTTTTTCCAACCCTTGTAAACCGTTACCAGCAAGTCAAGCACATGGTGACTTCCACGCATATCACCCCACTGGAACCTCTCCTGGCACTCCTTAACCGTCTCAAGCGGATAGAGCCCAACATCCTCACGCAGCGCATACGCGTTCACACCAACAAGCGAAGAATGAACCTGATAACTTCCTCCCTTAACCGCGCGGTCACGCAGAGCCTGCATTGCGCCTACAGCTCCAAGGACTCCAGTCGACATATCTGAAATAGGCAGACTAGGCAGCACAGCCTCGTTCTTTGGAAGCTGTTGTGTAATTTCCAGTGCCTTACCTGTGACGTACGCAGACCCAGCAGCAGCATCAGCAATTTGTTGCCAGCCAGGGCGCTCCTTGTAGTACCCGTCTGGTCCATAGCAGTTCTCGGATACGTAGACGATGCCCTTGCCTCTCTTACCGGCCATCTCGAGCATGTTATCGAGACCTAGACCGTACTTGGCCATCTTGCCCATGCGGAAACCTTGGATAAAGACGTCGGCGTCTGCGAGGAGGGATTGCAGATATGTCCTGTCAGACTCTTTACGGAGGTCTACGGTTGAAGTACGTTTTCCGGCGTTGAGCGTGAGTTGCATGATGTTGATGTCGGGGAGATGGGGTGGGTTGAGGCGGATGACGTCCGCACCGAATGCTGCGAGGATGGTGCCGACTTCTGGGCCAGCAATGACGCGGGTGAGTTCGACGATTTTTACGCCGGCGAGGGGCCTGGGGTCTTGTGGGTTCAGAGGTGGGAAGCTGATGGGCGGGGTGGGGATAGCTTGGTTCTGTTGCTTGACGTTGACGAGTGGGTGTGCGGCTAGTGACTTGCCCATTGTCGACTCGTTCCATTGCTGGGGTGTGAAGCAGATGGAGCCACAGAGGCCGTTCATCAAGTTCTTGAGTTCGAGCTCTGCAGGGCTAAATTTCTTGGTATGTTCTGCAATGAGCGCTGCAGCTTCTTCGTTGGACGAGACCGGAGAGCTGGGGTCGATACCGATCATCTCGAGGGTTGGAGTAGCATTCATACTTCCATGAAGGGAGTACCATGTCTCAGGATCTTTGGTAGGATATAGGGCGGTTGCACGGTATTTGAGTGGTGTGTCTGTCCAGCCCTGCTCCCAGTCTGGAAGCAATCCACCAAGCTTCTTTTGTGCTGACATGCTCAAGACATCTTCTCCGTTGAGAAACGCTGTGGCAATGCAACCGAACCACATTGCAGCGTGAGTAGTGTTCACAGTGATCTCGCGCTTGTCGTCTTTGGCGCCTCTTATTGCGAGTATCTCATCTCCGAGGACACCACACATAGCATGCAGGGCAGCAGCGACGGATGTTGCCTTGATGGGTCCTGGGATGACAGAATACTCCTCACCAGTGAACTTGACTTTTGAGAGAATGCTTTCATCCTGGGTGAAGCCGGGTGTTTGTGATACGAGCTGACGGAAGATGCGTGCGGTATCTTGCGGGACGGGAACAAAGGTCTTGTCTGTGTAGGTTCCAGGGCCATAAACATCCGGGATACGATCTGAATTGGCCATGATGGGTGGGTGAAGGTGATTAACAGTAGAATAGATTAGGGTATAATGAATAAATGAAACTGTGTGATGAAGTGTTTTGGTAGAGTTGTGGAAGATGATGAGCAAATGCTAGTTTACTTACGCAAAGCCTCTCTTATATCGTCTATCTTGAAGTTCTCTGACCAGGTTCTTCACCTACAAGATCCTTCAGAATCTACGGATACGTCCCTCCGATCCAGTAAAGAAGGAGATAGTTCGGACATACTTCATCATTTCCTCCCTCATCCTCGTACGAATACCATCATCCGTGCAGGGCTATGAGGTGTGCCGCGCTATTCCATATTTGCTATGTAGTAAGTTGGCCGAGATCTCCCGCGCGCCAGTTTTCCTTGCACGGGCATGACCTCTGCGAGCTTGCATCATATCTTCGAACGTTGCTGAAAGATATTTTCCAGATGTGATGCAGGAACGGGGTCCATAGATATCGGTCCGGTCCGGTCAATTGGCGATCACATCGGCGGTCTGACATCATTCGGTGATCAATCGGTGTTATGGTCTCTCGTGCGAACGTCTCTTGACAGACACAGCGATTTGCGATGGGATGCTTGCAGGTAGTAGAAATTTATATGTACAAGATGGGGACATAGTGCTTAGGTCCGAGTATTTTCAAGTCATCGATTTTCATATCCTCAATTCAGGATGCCACACTCAACAACTTCAGTGCCAATTCAGTACATCACTGTCATCGGCAGTGGCTCAATCGGAGCATCATGGGCTGCTCTCTTCCTCGCGCAAGGCCTCAAAGTGACGGCGTTTGATATCAATCCAGCCGCCGAAGCAACGCTGCGAAAGCTCGTCAAAAACGCACTTCCTGTGCTGAAATCTCTGGGCTTACTCAAGAACCCTAATACATCTCCCGGGGACATCACTTTCACTACCGACCTCGCTACAGCCCTCAAAGATGCCGACTTTGTGCAAGAGAATGGACCGGAGCGCCTTGATCTCAAGCAGCAACTGTTCAACAACATGGCCGCCTTTGTGCGCCCCGACACAATCATCGCCACCTCATCAAGCGGCCTGACTTGCACATCCATCCAGTCTGGTATGGGTGCGGACACACACCCAGAGCGCATCGTAATCGGACATCCCTTTAACCCGCCGCATTTGATTCCGCTCGTAGAAGTCGTTGGTGGCGAGCAAACCGCGCCAGAGACGATTGAGTGCACAATGGCGTTCTACACAGCTATCGGCAAGAAAGCTGTACACGTCAAGAAGGAAGTGGTTGGACACATTGCCAACCGACTACAGGCAGCACTCATGCGCGAGATGCTGCACATGGTTCAAAACGATATTTGCAGCATCTCAGATATCGACGATGCCATGGCGTATGGACCAGGACTACGCTGGGGTATTATGGGTCCTAATGCGCTATTTCATCTTGCAGGCGGCGAGCAGGGTGCACAGCACATGGCGAATCATCTTTTGGGACCTCTGACTACGTGGTGGGCACAAAAGGATCCTATACTAGATGATGATCTAAAGAAGAAGTGGGTTGAGGGCACAACAGAAGCAGTTGCTGAGAGGAAATTTGATGACTTGGTCACACAGCGGGATTCAGAGTTAGTTAGACTGTTAAATTTAAGGAAGGAATGGGATGGTTATGCGGAAGAGAGGAAGAACTAGTAGATTGTAAGACTAGGAGAAGATAAATTGATACCCTTCGGGATTTACTTTACAATTTCTATTGTCGTGATTACAATAAAGTCAATTTCTATGGTACATCGACTATCATCTACTCAGACATTACAATGAACTCCGCATATCAAAATCATATTTTGAATTTGCTTTCCCATCTACGATTATTCTCTGAGAATCATGACGTCATCCCACGTGGCGCTGCGGACCAGGGGCTACGTAGTGGCGATGGACCCTTCGGTCAAATTGTCTCTTTTTTAGATACACATACATCTTCTTTGCCTCTCTACATGATCTACATAATTCAAACTGAAATTTACGTCACAGGGTGAGGTTGACATATCAGCTCCGTTGAGATATTTTCCTGGAGAGATGGTAAGTTTACCGTGACGGCGCACGCACAAGTTCGGCCGAGCAAACTAGCACGCCCGACTTTGCAAACGTGCACGAAAAGTGGGATGGGCATGAAAGACGCGTATGGAGTCGGTGTATGGTGGATCCGAGTTTGGCCCGAATAGGTTTGTAGTGGTAACTGGAGTGGTGCTGGTATGTATGTATATAGAAGGTTGAGGAGCTGAGAAGTGGAAGACTAACACCTCACGAAAATTTGCCAACTCTGTATCTTCTTCAATAACTTCGAGTTTCTTTTCACTGCAAAAATCAGATTATATCAAATCATTACATTGGGATATCCTACAACGCACACTATGCCGTCAATCACTGAGCTACCCCAGAAAGCTCCGTCGAAACAGCGTCTCTACATCCTCGACGCATCACTATCCTCACCCAACCACTCTGGCGGCCGCATCGTCTCCTGCAATACAGATGGCAGCGACTTGCAGCCTGTCGTCTCGTCGCTACCAACACTGCCAGACGGAGTGACAATTGATCACAACAATGGCACTATGTGGTGGACAAACATGGGCACTGCGCTCTCCACCAACACAGGCAGCATAGAGACAGCCTCACTAGACGGCTCCAACCGCCGGATTATCGTCCCTACTGGCACAAAGGGCGTCTGGACGCCCAAGCAAATTACTCTGGCAAAGGAAAGTCGCACTCTTTACTGGTGCGACCGTGAAGGCATGAAAGTCATGCGCATGCCACTGGCAACAGAGGAGCCTGAAGTACTCATATCAACGGGCGATCCAAATATCACAGCAGATGCAGCAGATACGCGGAATTGGTGTGTCGGTATTGCTGTCGACGAACGCAGAGGTTGGTTCTACTGGACGCAAAAGGGCGCATCAAAGGGAAATGCCGGTGCCATCTACCGCGCACGCATCGATAACACGGAGGTGCGTGAGAAGGTTTTCGAGAACCTACCTGAGCCGATTGACCTAGAGCTGGATGAGGAGAATGCCGTGTTGTACTGGACGGACCGTGGGGATCCGCCGAGGGGTAACACATTGAACAGAGCGTTTGTTGGAGGCGGCGAGGAGCCAATTGGGGGAATTGAAATCCTTGCAAGCCGATTTCATGAGACTATTGGGCTTGCGTTAGACCTGGAGAAGGGCGTTGTGTATGTAAGTGACCTTGCGGGTGGCGTGTATGCGGTTGATCTTCAGACACGAAAGAAGAAGGTATTATTCCCCGAGTTAGGGGATTTGACTGGCATTGCGATTTTGTAGATATTTATAATACATAATTCTAGCATGATCCTGTTCAATACATTTGCTCAACTTATAGTCGTTTAGCTCGTATCTAGAGCTGGGCGATTTACTTGGATTAGTGAATAGGACTTTGGATGCACAACATAATATACTGAACACACCAAAAATAGATTTTGATTTGTCTCTTCACCTAGGAGGCTTGGTTTGCTGATATTTGCTCAAATGGTAGCAGCCTCACTATAGTACTCGGTTCGGCCGTTACGATGATCCCGGCAAAACAAGGCCAAAAAAATAGGCAACCCACTAGAAGCCTCTTAGATGTGAACGCAAAAAAACTGATAGTGTGACCTAACCAGGGGTCGAACCTGGAATCTCTTGATATTGAACTTAATCGTAGTCAAGCGCCTTGCCATTGGGCCATTAGGCCAGTTGTTCCGATGATGAAGGTTTTTGAAGCGCCATCAAATATATACTCTTTTCACAATTTGCACCGCAGCACTGAACTGGCGGGGTATGCACTCAACGTCATCCGCCCCACTATACTCTCTCTCTCTAATTCGACCACACACACATCGTTTCAGCACCCACTGCCTCGCATCATGGCTTCCTTACGATTAGGCAGAAGCCTGATCTTGTGCCTGCTCTCCATTGGCACTGCCGTGACTTGAACACTGTTCCCTCACATTTGCCTTTTCCGATTCCTACGATCTTTGCATCCTATAGCAATCGCACAAACTTCTATATCACGATCGCCAGAACCATGTCACGAAGAAACAGTGCCATGTATACCCCTCACCCGCTGACCGCGCAATTCGATAGCGCAAAGTTCATGGTTGGCGGGGGAGTAGCTATCTTCCATCTTGCAACTGGGCGCGTGGTACTATGCAGCTACGAGCAACACGGGCGCAAAGTATATTTCTTGCCCAAAGGACGACGAGATGCAGGCGAAGAGAGTGGAACAGGTGCAGAGCGAGAGGGGTATGAAGAGGTGGGTCCCAACACAAGTCTATCAGCATTTTCCCGAGGAAAAAAAGAGTTTGTAGATTGTTTTCGCAAGAGCTAATGCAATACGCAATATACAAAGTCAGGGTATCGAAACCGGCTTCTCCCTCTACCAACAAAGCATTGCCAACCGCAAGCTCATCCACGTGTCCACGCTGCGACGCATACCGCCGAGCCCGTTCTGTTACAGTTGATGCCGTTGCGAGAGTATCAGTATGTGGTTTATTGGTACATTTCGGAGACGCTGCCGCCGTTGCTCGAGGGGGATCTCGAAACAGAACTGGGATCGCCGTACAAACCTCCACCGCGTTATCCGGAGAATCTCTCATTGAGAGCGAGAATTGCGATGGAGCCACAGGGGTACGAGCCTAGACATCACGAGGGCACGGGCGTGGATAATATGGAGAGGCAATTCAAGAGCGAGTTATGCAGTGTGGAAGATGCGATAAAGAAGTTGGGCCAGGGCCACATGATGGGTGAGGCTATGGCGGATGTAGTTAGGAAAGGGTGGGAAGGAATCCAAAAGAGGTTCGAGATGGAAGATGCAGCCACGCAGCAGAGTCCCGAAGCAGTTTAAACCTTCCGAGTTTGTTAATTTGGAGATTGCACATAGCAGGGTATTCAGCACCATATCGCAATTTCCACATGCCACCCAACCTCTAAGTTTTTTTTTCTGTACCGAGTGCCCTACGTCACTTGGATGTTGCTGTTGTAAACAAAAACTCCCACGGTCTAGACCCTGGCTATCTGCCGGCAGCAGTATGCCATGCATACTGTAGAGTGCCTACGCCTGTCTATACCTTAGCGAATCCTTCTATACATACAAGGTTCCAACAGGAACATCAATAGTCCCAACATTATCCTGGTAAGACCCTGTGCCACATTAACCGAACCACTACTGTACACCTACAATCCCAATCGGAACAGCGAATATTACCTGCGCACGCGACTAAGAAGGAAGGCGACCACGTGGAAGAGCACAGTTGGGGTAAATTAGCCGGTGAGCGAGCCCGGTTATTGAACTACCACACATATCGCAAGGTCGCGAGGGGCAAGGTCGCAACTTGGAATGCAATGCAATGCAGATAGCAAATACCTGATTGAACGTTGAGTTCTTTCTGGCCGACTGCAATACTGGCACCATATAATCCTATGGCCATTTAACCACGGACTTCCTACCTGATATTGTTCGTCCTGGCCCAATGCGAAGAGCAAGGTTCATAAGTCCGTACGCAGTGGTTGCATCGTCTATACTGCATGTCGCCATGCCTCGCGTCAACATCGAGATTCAGAGGTGAACAAACAGCTTAACTGAATAAGATCAACGGAACGCATGATGACTGCACGTGCATCCGTGTCATATCGATCTGCACGGAAAACAGTCAGCAAGACGGGAGCAAGAAGGGGGATGTTCGGATCGAACTCTCCTCCCTTCCTCGCTACAACGCACTTTGACCGGCAAAGATATCACGGTACACTACGCATGCCGCAACCAGACATCTCGTGCCCTTTTCCCAAGCCCCTCTAAGAACCCATTTGTTTCAAGTCCACGGACGCACAGGGTTTGCCAAGTAAGTAGAACGTGTGCGTACGTTTGACATTGCCCAAGATACCGGAAGGCAAGGGTTGTCGTGACGACTCAGCCAGCCGTATGTAAACTTTATATCTGTTTTTTCCCGCTCCCGCTTACACAAACACTGGGTAGCCACGGGTGCAACTTTGGGTAAAAAGCTGCAGTCTTTGTGTATCAGAAGTACTTGTGTAGATACATATTTCGGTGAAGTTTGATACGGAAAAAAAAGGAAAATAAACATGACGGCGACACTGGATATTCCGCCAATCTCCCCAAAGTATTTACTTTTCCTGGACCGCGGACATGACATTCTTCTCACATACGTACGCGCCACGCCATCATCTTACCCACTTCTCATCTCCACCTATGCCCCCCTCCCATCACTACCCACCCAAACAACACACACACTCTCTCCTACAGCAAACCACTATGAGAGAAAAAACCCCACCCACAAGCACCATTACTTACCGCTCTCCGAAAACATACAACAAGCACCCCATCTCCAATTACACTCCCCACCCCTCCCCCACCTGAAACAACCGGCCCGTTAACCAACCTAATCAAACGAAAAAAAACCCTAATCTGCCCCCACCCCCCAGAAAAAACAATAAAGTAATGATTAACCCAAGCGAGAGAGAGACAAAAGCTAGAGAATGACACAGCGCTTACAAACACACCGTTACCCCTGTGCCTGAGACAAATAATAGGCGCCAGGGCTACCAGGAAGAAAACAAGCAGCCGGCTCAGAGCGGGCGCCAAAAAAGGGCTCATGTAAAACGGTAACATTGGTTTACCTTGGAGTTCCGGCACGTTGTGACTAACTTCGTATGTAACGTCGGGAGTACTCTACAAAAAGAGAGAGAGAAAGCGGTAACTTTACTTCTGTTTCAAAGCAGTGGCAATCATCACACGCCGTTGCTTTGCCGTAAGTATTTTCTGTCTAGGTCCGGCAGCGAAGGAGAGAGAGAAAAAACCCCCCCCCCCCTTCAACGTCGTGATACGCAAGTGTACCAAAGTCGCAATTCCCTTATCAACGGGGATGCTTGATTGGTGGCCTGGGCATACACACACTGCAGTAGCACAGCACACTCACATACATGCTACATAACAAGGCTTGCAGGCTTTGCAAGCCTGTCAGAATACCGGATATGGGCAGGGGACTCCACCTACGTGCAGGTTGCAGGCGAAGAGAGAGAGGGGGGGCTGGTTAACACTAAGCTTGCGCAAGCTAGAAGATATTAGCGTGGCGATCGCTGCAGGGGTTAGTGTGCGAAGAGCAGGCGAAGAGTGGAAGAATGGGGGAAGGAGGGGAAGGAACAAAGGTAGATATGGATTCTTGGGCTTGTTTTGATATTTTTTTTCAATTCTAGAAATTGGTTATATTGAAAATATGTACAACAAGGTAGAAATTGCGAGATAAGGTAGGTACACCGCCACCACCCCCCCCCCCCCTTGGCCGTGGGAAAACGCCGAATCGGGATATTTGCCGCGCCCTGAAGAGAGAGGGAAAAAAAAAGAGGAATCATACAAACGTAGTGACGGGGATAACATTGAATAGCTAAACCATTAGCCCGTTTTGTCCTCGGGCACACCCACCGAAAGGTTTCCCCGACCACGTGTTGCTTGTTTTGTCTTCGTGACCTGATCCACAGGATATAAAAAAGGATCTTAAAAGGAGTGTGAGGGAAAATATTGGAGCCATATCAGATGGAGGGTATGATGTGGTTTGAAAAAGAAAGGAAGCTAATGTGTACAGCGAAGTAGATGTGCATGTGTAGATAATCCTCTTTGTGTTGCGCATCCGGACGTTGATTTCCCCTTCTAAATAAACATGAGACAAGATTTCAACGATCAAGTGATAGACGCTTGCAAAGGAAAAGACATGGTATTGCCGAGTTGGGGCAAGATCAGACATGACGTGACAGGTGCTTTACCACGAGAAAGACTCCTCGCGGAAGTCGACGTTCCACTGGGTCTCGCGGTTGCGGACCGCGCGGCGGAGCTCATCAGCGAGGCCACCGGTACCGCATGTGGTGACACAGGCGGCACCGATACCCTCTTGCATCTCCTGGTCGACCAAGGCCTGAACGTTAGGTCGACCGGGGAACATCTGAACACTTGAAGAGGGGGAGTGGATTTCCTTGGTGCTGCGGGGGCGGGTGACGAAGAGCAGAATCTTTAGGATCTCGCGACGACGTGGCATGGAAAGGATCTGTGTCATCCATGTACGGATCCACTCCAAGTGCTCAGGCGACTGGATGATCCAAACAAGAGTGAGGCGACGGGTAGCAACAGTGCCGTTTGCATAACCGGCAACGATATCACGCACGTGGGGGACCTGGTGCGTGATACCGATACCAGCAGCCCAAAGCATGACGGTGCCATAGGAGCTAAGGTCCTCACCACCTATTAGGGTAACCGTTAGCGTAGTTCGGCGGTATTGGTTTAATATGCGCAAATTGCAAAGACTTTACAGAAACAGGATTCTAGACTTACCATAAGGACCTTCGACATAGGCTGAGCAGGAAAATCGCTTGGCAGCGGAGAGATCGGCTTTTTGGAACAGCTTGTCGGTAAAACCTGTGCGGCGGCGGATGATGAAGGACATGCTGGTCTTGTGGTGCTCGAGGATATCCTGGCGGTTCATGGGGAGACCCTTCTCATCGGCAGAGGAAGAGGCAATGCTGAGGTCCTCCTCTTCCTCGCTCCACGCGATGGAGAAGGGGTGGTTGGTCCAGAGACCGACAGAGGGGATGTACAAGTAAGCGTGCTGGCCAGGGCGGAAGTTCCAGGGGCGTGCCATGCGGACAGTGACACGGAGGGCATCTCCGGGAAGGACTTCAACGTCGCAGGCAGTGCCACCATTTCCAACGTTGCGCATGACAAGGCGAACAAATCGCCAGGTACGCTCCATACCCCAGAGGGCGATGACTCCGTAGAGCATGCGCTGCTGCTCGCGATCCTTGAGGTGAACCCATACGGCGCCGAGCGAGAGCGCAGCACCGACAATGTGGCCGTGCAGGAAAACCTCATAGAAGGAGTGGCGGATGGGCGAGGGTGACTGGATCAGGAGGAAGACAAATGCGACAGTTCCCTGTACGTGTTAGGGGGCGATGGAAAAGAATCTCACGTGAGACTTACAATGAAACCGCTCATGATGAATTCACTCTGGGTGATTGAGGCTTGAACAGCGACCCAGCCCTCTGCATCTTCGTTAGTACTGATTTGTTTACGATTGGCGTGATTTTGAACTCACTGGAGTGAACCTTGTTGGCCATCCAGCAGACGGTGTGGGCAATTGCCTCGAGGACAACGATTCGCCCAAACCAGCGGTGGACCAAGTTCATGGTATCGAAAGAGATGCCAGTGAGCTTGATGATGGGGTTGTTGCGGCCAGCAAGTAGGAACAATGGGATCATGTTGATGACGGCCATGATACCAGAGCGGCTGAGGAGCTCACCGGCACCCGAGGCAAAGCTGCTGTAGTCAATTCTCCACACGCAGAAGCCGATGTTGACAGCAAAGTAGCCGACGAGGAAAAAGGTCTGCAGGCGGCTGGGCAGTGTTCCAACGCCAATGGCAGAGGAGAGCTTGAACTCGCGGTGGTGACGGGTGCGGAAGAGAGGAGCATCGAGACAGTGCTTCTTGAAGGCGGCATAAGTGCGGTTGGGAATGGCGAAGTAGCGCTGGGTGTCGTTGTTCAGGCATGTGACAGTTCGGATGTAGCGCACAAAGTAGAGAATGACTTGGTAGACGAAGAAAACGACGACAATGATCCACCAGATGTATCCAAGGTAGTGCTGTACGTCGACGTTCTCGCGGCCAGCAGTGGGATCTTCTTCTCCATGGCCAGCGCGCTTGGCGAGGCCCGCGGCAGCTTCCATCAGAGACATGGCTGGAAGGAGTGAGCAGTTGTCGAGAGTGGGGCCAAGATGAGAGTAGGATCAATCGCTGTGGCAGGCGGGGATGATGTTATGTAGGGAGTGTACTCTGTCTTGGCCAGCAAACGACAGATTGGTGCAGTGGAGCAAGGTCTAGAAGAAGCAGTTGATATGGCGTGCGTGATGACCCAGCCTTAACAGATGGTGCTTTAGCTTGGGGGTGACTGGGTAGGGGTGTGCAGGATTGACGCGAGTTGGCGCAGCGTGGACAATGGCCGAATCGGTCAGGTTAATATGCAGCAGGCCAAGTGGGCGATTGAGTGGAATCCAGATGCCAGGGAGGGTAAGCTGCACTGATGGTCGACTGGGTATGGGTAAATCGCCAACCAGGGGATGAGAGAGAAAGAGCCGGCGGGGGAAGCGAGACCAAGCACCTGGGTTGGACGAAGAAAAGCAGAGCCAGGCGAACCACGGCGATAAAAGAGCGACTATGGGGGGGTTGAACGAGCGAGTGAGGAGAGGGAAAGAAGAGAAGGCGTCTTGGGCGCGAGGGCCGCGTGGATAAAGGAAAGGGAGCGTGGTGGGTTTGATTATTGCTGGTAGCAGCAGCCTCAGGATTGGAGGACAGGGCTGGGGCGGAGGGCAGGGATGGTGCCTGAAGGCGGCCGGCTAGGGCCCCCGGATGCTGAAACGGAACGGAGTCGAGGACGAGCGAACGCTACGCCACACAAGAGCCATGGACCAGCTGCGAGCTGCACGCTGACGACCCTGTTTCATCGCTTCCGAACTCTCCCATACTCTCTCTCTCTCGCTGTGTTGCTCGCCCGTGTGCACGTCATCGCGCCCTTCTCCATCCATCGTGATACACACGCCAACCGCCTGCCACGCCCCCAGGCACACCCGTACGCACGCTGCCGACGCACAGCGCCTGGGCGAACAATGCCCCGGCCTGTCACTCTCCTATGCCAGCCTTGGCCCACCCAGGACCACCCTTCGTCATCCATCTATCCACGACTCCTCCGTCTCCGCCTCCGTCTCTTTGCGGTATAACGGCCGTCGTACAGCGGCCGCCTACTTGGACACGCACTCCATCTACCCGTTCCCGCCGGTGCGACCAAGCCAGCGACCGCATCCTCCAAAATCTGCCGCCCGCACATGGGGCGCCACAATCCGCCGTGCCCCTTCCTTTCCCCCATACTCTGCAGTAGATCTAATTTGCCTTGAGCCTCAACATCAATCTGCAAAATTCCACTCATCCCTTTGTCACCACTAGCACCCGGCCGCACACTCGGCCGCCCGCATGTTTGCCTTGAACCGTTGCTGGGAACATGCATGAATGTCACTGCGCCGCCCCGGCCATGTCTGCCCCGAAACACCTCGATTCCAATCGTGGCCACTCCTCGGGTCCTGCATAAATCGCCGTGTCGATTCTTCCGTCATGCGGAGAGACCCTCTGGTTGCTGTCAAAACCACAACCGCCGCTTGTTTAGTGTGTCGATTCAGATAAACGCCCTCTTGGATATGCCCTGTCCGGCCCCCGCACAAACCGCATTCTATTTGCGCGACTCGGATACGCTTGCCCTATGCCATCGTCGCGCCCTCCGCCTTTTGCAAAGCGAGTCGAGACTGCCAACGGAAATTTCCATGCAAGCCTGAAGTGACTCCACTGCCATCAGGTGTTGTCACGCCCCAAGTACCATCAACCCTATTTCCATGTGCGCACGGCCAAAAACGCCTATACTGTTTAATTTACCAAAGATTCAGTCACAAAGCGACTTCATCTAGAAGGTACCAGGCTCCGTCTACCCTGGCCTGCATGCCCATATACACATACTACACACATAGAGTACGTACATACATACTTATATGTTTACATCGACTTGGTGGTAGAGTCATGGGCTCCATTCGCATCGTCCGCTAGCAGGGTGAAGAAGGAGACGCCGGCTTGGGACTGGCAACTGCGATAGGACCATGCATGGTTCGGAAAACCTCCTTTGCTTGCTTCCTCAATCTTGTCCAGTCGATGGCGATGGAGCATCCTGACAGACAGTGTGGAAAGCGGGACATGCCCAAGGCACTTCCTGTCAGTCCTAGCCGCTCAGGTAGTACCGCACTCTAGGTCAAGACTGACTCACGACGTACTCGAAGGTGACAATGTTAGCATAACACCAGGAATCCTGTGAAACTACTAGATTGCCACTGTTTCACGCAAATGATGGCGTGCCCGCCTTGGCCCCACACTCTCGAAACTTCCTCAACCGTTCCTCTTGGAGTCACGTCGTTTCAGAGACGGGCGCCTCTCGCTTTTCTTTTTTGGTTTCGAGATGCAGGCACTCTCCACCCATCGGTCCACTGCATGGCTTGCAACATGTGACACAAACATGCGAGCGCTGACGTAGGCCCGGTGTTTGCAAAGGCCGTTGCTATCGACCTAGAATCGCGTGACTCGGAGCCGGGCGCCTCCCGCCGCCCTTTCGTGTTCACGCCTAACGCTACCGTACTCGAATACCGTTATCCACAGCTCGTGTCAACAAACACGTGCCTAGAAACGGTGCCGCTGGTGTCAATTCATGGCGCTCCCTATTCGGTGTCTAGGCCGTGGCTTGCATTTGATCCACAATGCGCAATCTCCTTTTTTACCTTCCTTGTCGCTCCCTATCTCGCTTACCAGCCAGTAGCAACCACTGACGCCATGTGCACAAGACATTCCTTGGCACCTGACTGCAGCATCTGTAGATCGATGGCTGCTTGCAAATCTCAGGTAGGCGCCGTATCGTTTTCCACCTAGCCATAAGCAAATCAAGGCTTGAACTTTTCCAACGAGGCTTGTTCGGCGTCGGCGTTACTCGGATGCTCAAATACGAACGTTGACCAATGCAACAAACATGCACCTCAATTGAGTTCATCGTGTTCGGAACACTGTTTATAGTATTCATACAAAGCAAGGACGTATCTGACCAAGTGCCAAGTTGACGCGTATATAAACTCGCCGTGGCAATAAATACGTAAGCATGAGTAACCACTTACTTACTTAGTCCCAACCATACGGTAAGATGCTATAAACCCTCTCGGCCCTGTTACCAACATCGAGTCCATGGCCGTGGGCCCGGCCTGTTGCATCAGTGCGTAGTATGCCCTACGTAATTCTGCACGTGCAAAATACGTCAACCTGGGATTTTGACAGGCATTCAAACGTCGGTCGGACTTGCGCGTCTATTTTCATCGGGGGGCTGTGTCTATCCAAAGACCGAGCTTTTGGATAGTCACGTGCGCGAGCCGGCTGTGCAATGGACATGCTCCGCTACAACATGTGTGGAAAGAGACTTTGGTCTTACAATCCCACTCCCGAGTAGTAAACGTCGAACCACCACGTGGCTGTAGCCTGTAAAGAAAACTACATACCACATTCTACAAATTGGTCTACGAGCAATGACTTTGCTACATTGCAGAATGGTGTAGACAAGACCAAGGTAAAATCTCGTATTGCGACAAAAGGAAGTAGGATGAAACTAGCTTCTGTCATGGCATATTCCAGAATGCGATACTTTCAAGCCAATTCTCGCGAGGGTATTGTAAGTACATGGTGCAGTGTGGTGTATGGGAAAGCGAATGGGAATCTCGAGTAGCTAGTAGCGCGGAGACAACACGTGCTTAACGCCGACCACCGATGAGGTCAAACAAACAAACAAGCATCACGACAACGACGACGCGCCCGTAACATAGCACAGCATATTCTACCGCCCACAGCTCTTCCGCACACATCTATCCCGTATGAATTAACCGATATAACTATTGCCATGTCAACAGACGACGCCCTGCCATGGACAACTTCGCGATGCAATCGTCTACTGCGGCCGCTTTCCTCCAAACTCGCAAAACTGCGCAAAGAACTCGAACGACCGCGTCCTACGAATACAGAGTCGCGCAATGTTTCCTCGGCATTTGCCACTAAAGGTTCTCCCCAAAAGACAACAAACTTTACACGGCCAGCCCACAAACCACGGGGTTTTGAGAAGGCGAGAGATCCAGATTGGAGACCAGGCGTGAAGTCGGGAGCGGCTAAGAAGACTACATATGGCGCCCGGGGAAGAGGGAGACCAGCACCGCGGAGAGGCAGCCCAGATACCACTAGCAATGTCTCCCGGCCGGGCGAGATTGCCTTTACGCCTTTGATTTCGAGAATGGGCGGGCAATTGAATAGCAGTCCGCAGATGCCCATATCACCACTGCGAAAAATCCCAAAGAATCGAGGCCCCCTTTTGGTCAATCTAGCACTACCTGCAGCAGATGTGCCTAGGGATGTACACAAACTCGTCCAAGGCACTTTGGAGGCATACGCGAACCTACTCCAAGCCACCTCAACAGGCAATGAACCGACACGGAAAGGCACAAGATCACTTATGGGCGCTTGTTTGAGAAAACTACCGGCCTATATCGAACTCGAAGAACATTTCGCAAGGCTAGACAGGCTCGAGGAAGAGGCAGAAGAAGAAGGTCGGGACATTGCCAACGAAATATACGAGCAGCTCGAGACACACTTTGAACAAGCCCCTGGACTTGGCTGGCGCCACTTTCGACAGATCGTCCGAACACATGCCACAACGCTGATATGTGATGCCATTGCCGACGAAATATTGAGCCTCAAGGATGCATTGATGCTCGTTACGCACTGCTTAAACGCCTATGCGTGGGAAGAGGCAGAACAACTGCTACTGGCTTATGCGCCGCTTCTAGAGTCCATCACTATGCCCATCAACACGCGGGCCGACTTATTTGACGTGCAGCGGTCGCCTTTTTTACATGCAGTCAAGGCTTTTGTCCACCGCACTGGACGTCATCGTCTGCTCTACGATATTTTGGAGCACATGGTTGCTCTTGAGCTGCTGCCGCTCGAATGGCTGGCAACCGATAGCATGCGCCCTGTCTGGGATCGACTTGTACGAAGCATTTCTGAGAATGATGCTCGCACTCTACCAAGTGTTTGTCGATTCTTCGAGACAGTTTCCTTCGCAAGCATGGGCCTGCCTGATTATCGGCTGCTAGAAGATGAGTTCACTGGGTCTGTTTCCAGGCGCTTTGTACCATCGTCACGATTAGAACTCCGGCAGGCGCTTGACACTACGTTTTCTAGTCTCCTCACCGTGCTGTGCAGTATAACTTTGGTCAACAACTCCCGTAACGATGACATGGGCCAGATGACTGCAAAGCGGGTTACCCGAGTTTTGGATGCGGTCGTGGTTGCTATTGCTACTCGACAAGATATCAAGGATGAGCTCGACCTTCTTGGTGCGGATGCAAACGATGTCCAGGTCATGGCTCAACGTGGCATTTGGATAGCATTTGCATCATGCCTCCTGCATCTTGAAAGCTGCTTGAGCGATCCAACCGTGGTATCCCTTGACACTGCTGGCTCTGTTGGTATTATCAATTGGATAGCCTCACAATATTCCTCAAAAGACATCAATCTCGCATCGATATTTGGCCCTCTACCATCCTTGGTCTCATCGACTGCACGTGGCACTGGTCGCATCTGGCAGGACGATGGATTCGATCAACTACAACGCTTCGTTACGGCACTGATGTCGCTATCTGGTTGTCGATTACCGCACAAGCTGTGGACACTGAAGAGAATTGCATTAGAGTCCGCACTGGAATTTGCTCACGGCACAGGCGATGCTGAGCACATGGCATTCGCACGTGAGGTCGAGAAGAAGATGCAAATACAGGGTCGCCTAATTATTATGCAATCACCAGCAAAGAACGATTCTCCGGCGACAGGTGGTGGCTTTAGGTGGGAAGAAGGCATTGGTGAATGGGTCACCTGCACGCCGTTTGTAAAACAGAATCCCAAGCGTCAGATTGGCAAACCCGTCCGGGCCCTTGAACTGCTTCCGACGCCGGTGCAATCAGAAGAAGAGAAGGATGATGTTTCTGAAGTCGAAAACGAACTCCCTAGTAGTGTACCCGCCACTCCGGAGTGGGAAGCCACTACATTCGACTGTGCAGACGAGGATGATGCAGGGCCGCAATCGTCACCAATCAAGAAAAGACAGCCCACTTCCACATCATCATTGGGAAAACGTACTAGAGCGCCATCACCAAAGGTCGTCATACCGGTGAAGCGAACGCACATGACGCCTCCAGACACACCACCTGTCAGATTCTACGCCGATCTACCTGAAGAAAAAGAAATCAGTTCAAGGCGCTCCTGTCGCTTCCGAAAACAAGGCAACACACAATCCTCACGGACCCGACCTAAGCGCTCAAGAAAATCCCTCGAAAGCGGTTTACGCGATGTAAAAATACCAACATACACCGAACCAGCCCTCGATCTCGACCTCGACCTCTCAAGTAGCGCAAGCGATACAGACGCATCGAGCACATCTCAGCAAGATTCGGAGACCGAGGCAGAGCAATCCAATACGCGATCTCCATCGCAATCCCGCCGTCGCTCAACGCGCCATATAGAGACAAATTCCTCACCCGGCCGCGACGAACTCAGTAAAACACCAGCCCGACCTCGATCCCGCTCATCACTTCGAACCAAGAATCGAGAGAAAACACTACCCCCGGCTAGCAGATCCAACTCCCGGCGTAGAGTCAGTAGTACACGAGCCGTGATGAAGAATGCCCACCACGACGACAGCGAAGACGAATTGAGCTTTTACTAGGTGTGCAAGTCTCACTCCGCAACGTCCTTGTCGATGTTATTGCGATCGGATAGTATTTGGTGGTGATAAATACCTCCTGACTGTGCCATCTTTTTTTTGTTGTTTCAGTTTAGCGAGTTGCATTCTTTGAGCTTTTGCATATTGTAGATACCCCCTCTTCTTCCTCTTCTTCTTTTCCTCATTACCATAGCGAATAAACGATGTGTAGCAAGGTCGAATCCATAGCCTAGCACTTTAAACATCCATTCTCTCTTGTATTTGCAAATACAATGTATACGAGGTAGACGCGGATAGAATGAAACAATCATTATATTAATCCGCCTGCCCCTTTACAAGGACACACACACACACATGGGCAAATACGATACACACTTTGTAGCAAAGCGCTCAGCATTATACTAAGTTGAATTTCTCTTAAATAAAAAAAAAAGAGAGATACAAAGACATAGAGGTGAGAGATGTGGATAGGGAAAAAAAATCCTTATATCCCCTCCTTCCTTCCCTTCTTTCAAAAAACGCCAGAAAGATGCAACAATGTTAGCGAATAAAGTATATAGGCGTTAGGAGTTTTTTTCTCAGTAACTTCTTATTCCTTGAACGCTTCTTTCAGAGATGATTGGGATATGACGGTGATATGATATGATGATGATAAATGAGAACCAGAAAAAAACCCCCGACTAAAACCCAGTCAACCGATCCAGGTCGAACATTTGGGGGGTAAACAATATATAATATATGTGTGTCAGAGTGGGAGGAGAGACCTATGATATGCAAATCCCGACGGAACCCTTAAAAAACCCCACCCACCCCTTCTTCTCTCCCTTGTTCTAACACTCCCCAACCGCATATTCTTCTTCTTTCTTCTGCTGCTAAAACTGCCATTACTCCTCCATCCTATCCGCATCCTTAGTCGAGTCCTTTGTGGATTCTTTAAGGAACTGCGCGCGGAAATCCGCATTACTTTTTGGCTCGCCGTTGCTCGGGAGCGCACTCTTAGGTATCATGGGGCGGGCGAGGCCTGGTTTTCCTCGCCCACGGCCGGCACCGCGGGGAGCAGTGGGGCGAGAGACGCGGTTGGGCTGGACAAAGCTGTTGCTTGCTTTCCACTCTCCCTTTTGTTTGTTTAGGTCTTGGACTGTGCCGATGCGGAGTTTTCTTCCTTCAAAGTCCTTGCCTTCTAGCGCGAATTGCGCTTTGCCTGCACCCTCTACGGTTGTGAATTCGACAATGGCGCCGCCGTGGTGGGGCTCTAATTTGATCTTTTTGAAGCCGTACTGTTCGACAAGTGGCTTGATGCGCACGTCGGGGACAGTGTCTGGCAAGTTGAGGATGGCGATAGACCGGTCCATGAATGATGCTGGCTTAAGAGCGGCATCTGCAGGTCCATTGCCCTGCCCGGAAACTGTCTCATGGACAGATGGGGCTTCTGGGTTCTCGAGCGTTGATTGTATCTTTGGCTTCGTTGCAGGTCGGTCACTTGCAATCTCAACATTGAGTTTGAGACCATGGAATTCTTTCTCATGCATCTCTGCAACCGCAGCGTCCGCACTCTCTTTCGTCTCGTAGACAATGTAACAGAAGCCGCGATTGTTCCCAGTCTTCTTGATAATGGGACATTTGGTTCTTTCGATCTTGCCAAATTTGGCGAAAGCGTCTCGGATCTCACGCTCCGTAATCTTGAAGTTGAGATGCCAGACGTATACCTCACGGCCCTCAGATGTCGCGCCGTCGCGTTTCTTTTTGGCATTTGGATCCGATATCTTCGAGACAAGCTTCAGCCCCTCGACGTCAGTACCGTCTAGCTGTGTCGCTGCAATTGCTTCTTCGGCCGAGGCGAATTGCACATAGCAAAATCGGCGATGTGCATCATATTTCAGGGAAGGGAATCGAATGCCCACAATCTCGCCAAATGGATTGTACAGATTTCTCAACCATGCTTCATCGGCATGCGCGGGATAGTTTGTGACATAGAGTGTCGTGCTTTGGCCTCGCTCGATCGAAATCTCGTGACCATCAAAGCCCTTTGCTTCTTTGCTCAATGCGTAATCAGCTTCCTCGGGCGTCTCAAACTCTACGACTGCAGTCAAGCTATCCTTCTCTTCTTTCAGCACCAGATTGCGCACAGTACCAGCGTCCGTAAAGAATTGGCGTATCCGAGTTTGCGATGTGTTAGGAGGTAGCTTCTTGACAATGATTGAAGTATGCTCGCGATCTCGTTTAGGTCCGGCGGAGCGAGCCTCTGAAGGGGCTTCGCTAGCCACTCTGGCCTGGCCGTTGACCACAGCACCGGCAGCCTCCTCAGTCTCTCCATGTTTGCTCTTCTTCGGAACTGCTTCCTCATCTCCACCTTCCCTCTTACGCTTGCTTGAAGCATCTGCCGCGTGACTCTTTGGCGTCTCTTGCAACACCGCTGTCTGGGCGGCTAGTGCACGTTCTTTCTCCCTACGAACTGAGATGATGCGCTCTGCTCTCCGTCGCTCCATCGCAGCGCTTCGAACCTTGATAGCTGTCTCGTGTTGCTCGCAATGATTGACATACATCTCAAGGAGTGGTTCCGGGTGGTCAATGGTCTGTAGACGCTTCATACCGCGTTCCAATACTGCAGTGGCAAGAGAAGGTGGCAGAAGCTGGTGCCCTGCATTCTCCTTGTTCCGGGTTGAGTGTGGTGCCCAGAGAAGCATCTCAAAGATGTAGTAGCGATACCAGAAATCGTACGAGTCTTCTTGGTGTTTTGCAACAGACTCTTGTATTTGTCGAGCTTGATCAATATCACCACGCTGGAGCCAGAATTTTATGTGGGTTCGTTCGAGACGGTATTTGGGGTCGGTCCACTCTCTGCCATGCTTCTTCATGCCAACTTCGCGGACAAATTCCAGTGCAGATCGTATGCCGACTTCTGCAACGTCGACATCATCCTCTGTTGCTCGGGGGTCATCAAATGCTCTCCGGCGCAAATAGCCACACCAAGCAAGTTGTACCTTGATAAGTTCATCCAAGTCAGTATGCTCCAGAAGGCCCGATCCGGTTGCTGTGTGCTTGACGAGTTCGAGGTCTTCGAATGGCTTGTTTTCTGCTTCAAGTGTAAGTAACCGATGTGACCACAGTGCTCCAGACCAAGGGCAGTGACGCGTCGCGCGTTCCAAGACATTCAGTAGGTCTACAGAACGGTTGTCTTGCCAGACAAGAAACTCGACATGGTCCTCCCATATTGATGGGTCAACAGGGAAACGGAGCGTGGCTCGCTCATAAAGCGCATTGACGAGGTGGAAGCTGTAGACGCCCATAGTGCGCTTCTCCCACTTCAGATACCTCGTCATGGCGGTGTACTCGGCGGCTTGGTCGCCTGCTTGGATGGCTTGCAACAGCTTGAATTCGTATTCTTCGCGATTAGCGTACTGTTGTTTGATGTGGGTGTTCTTCTGCACTGCATCATCCATAACTTGCTCGTAATGACTCTGGTTGTACCTAGAGTTGAACGAGGAATATCTCGACAGTGTGTTTGCCCATGTAGCATGAGGTTGACCCAGACGCTCATTGTAAATGGCGGCTACTCTCTTCGCCTTTTCTTGGCTGAAGCCGCCTCTTTCGAGATCTTCTTCCAACACCTGCAAGTAGCGATCCCACACAAGGTTGCTTTCTTGAAGATTGTACTTGACTCTCTCGGCACCCTGCTGCAACACATCCAACAAGAGCTGAGGTTGAAAAAGCTCGCGACCGATAAGACGTTCTTCTTCCGGCCATTCCTCTGGTGGTACTTGGTCCCACGAGCAAGCGACTAAGTAGCTCACATACTCCCCGTACGCCGCCCAGAGTTTGGCACTGTAAGGCTCTTCCTGGGTTGCCTGCTTATGCAACTCTAGCACACCCATGCGCTCTTCAACATCTCTTGCCAGTGTTTTTTCATCATTGAGTCGGTAGTGCCAGAGCAGCTCGCCCAATGGGTACTTGTCAGACATGGTCTTGTAAGCATCGCGGAGTGTCTGGACAAGTTCGTATGCGTTGGGGTCGGCGTCGAACGAAGCGAGGTGGTTCTGCAGGCCTTGGTGCAGTGTGGTGACAAGCGAGACATGGCTGTAATAATCGAATGGATTCTCGAGCAGTGTTTTGTCGAGTTGGTTAAGCCAATCGATGAGCTGCGGCTCGAGAGATCTCGTAATGAAATTGCGCGGTCGCGGCGAGGGTTCGGACATGATGCTGGCTACCGACTCGCCGGAGAGGTTTTGTCCCAAGTGTTGGAGTCTGCAACACAGTCAGCATCTGGGGTGAGAAGTCGCAAACAAACCGAGTAACCATGACAGGCAGCCACGGCCCGTGACCGCGGCCAAACGCGTTGCCCATACTTAATAACCCGCTGGACCTATAATAGCCCCACAAACACGTGGAATTGGTACCGGGCGGTGACATGGTTCACGAGCACTGATATATATACACTTACGTGACTGGTCGTTGATGAACTGTAGAGTTCTGTCGCGCAGCTTGTTGCTGCTGCATACTGGCGAGATCTGCTGAGTTGTCAGCAACCACTTTTGAAGTTGTACGAATGCACCTTCTCCTTGACGCATAACCCAAGCCTCACTTCAACTCGACCACGGCTTTGCGATGCCGTACGTTATAGCCAAAAGGAAAGCGGGCACCTACCTGCTAGTGTATCCATACCAGGTGTCGACGCCTGCCGGTACATGGGATTCGGGGGTGTCATGCGCGCGTCACGAGGCGACGAGACTTGCTGGGGCGTGCCCATGGCGCTGTGTATCGATCTTGCGCCATTGGCGATCTGGGTGTAGCCCGGCGATGGGCCTCGCGACTGGAGGGTTTGGTGCGGTTGGGGTTGGGACTGAGGCTGGGGCGACGACGATGATATGACCTGCTGGCTAAGGCCAGAGGGAGTCCGCGATGGTATCTGGCGCCTCATGCGCTTACTCGGCGATGGTAGCAGTGATGGCGACGCGGCGGCAGGCGCGGGCTGTGGTGTGGGAGTGCCCGCAGGCGAGTCCGACGGCGACAACAACGAGTTGATATCCATGGTGAAGGGCGTCGGCGGCTTGGTCGGCGTCAGGCGCGCTGGGTGTCTATGGATCCAGTGTTTCTGTTTCTACCGTCGCGAAGTACAGGGACTACCAGGCATCGAATCCCTCGTAACGGACGGCATGGGAGGGGCGCAGACGGGCGGCGCAGGAAGCAGGGTCGGATACGCGGGCGATGGGACAGTGAGGGCGATGGGAGGGAAGAGGGTCCTGCCAACGGCGTGGGTGAGAAGGCCTACAGTCTGATGGACCAGAAGAAAAGGTGCTTAGGTGCATCAGACGAGCTTGGGCCCGCAACTAATCAAGTAGTGATGCAGCAGCCATTCGGAGCAGCCAGACGTCAACTGGCGATGGCGGAGGCTGCGCATATGGCGGCGGGTGTGTTGCGCGTCACCAGGCTCGCGTCTACACGGCAGCTTGTTCGTAAATGACAATGGCCTTCCTGCAAGGGGGCGGGACGACTCGATAGCTGCACACATTGCTTCTGAGGGCTTGATCGCCTTGCGTCTGGCTCATGGCGATCATCTGCCGAGACTCTCCACCCCCTGCAAGCGCGGAGCCTTTGGCCGCAACCACAGAATTTCCCGTCAACCTCAGTCTCCGCCCTCCGCACCCGCCGCACCTTCAACGGCCACAGGCCTTCACATCATGAGCGCTCGAGTCCCGCCGCGGCGGCTGGCACAGTCAGGTATGCCATTGCACCGCTTCCTTAGCCCTTTCCTGGCGTGCCAATGTCACCACCATGGGGGGTAAACTGACAACGACTAGCCCTCGCCGCACTGCGCCCTCGGACCCATTGGGTCTCCTCCACATCGCTCCCGTGCATTTCCCGCCGCAATGCGTCTTCTGGAGGGAGCGGGAACGACGAGGACCTCACCAACCCCATCTTGGACCAGTACCTGCGGAAGAAAGAGCTTGAATCCGGCGCAGTAGACGGCGGCCGATCAGTGCGCCCTACCCCCCGCTTTGGAGGCCTTTCAAACCACCCATCGTCCCTCTTCCTCCCCGAGCGCGAGATTCCAGGATGGCGAGACGACCTCAGTGCTACTGAGAAAGAGAAGCTTCAGGCACGGTACAGGCGGCGGCAGGAGCAGGCCAAGCAGCAAGAAGAGCGGGAACTCATGAACATGAACATCGACCCAGACCAAACCGCTCGCAAACGTCTCGAACGCAAACTCGTCATCTCAGGTGTCAAGCGCCACGGTCGCATGACAAAGTCACAAAAGCTGCTCCGCACCGAACGCCAATCGCTCTACAAGTCGCACAACCTGCCCACCTCGACGAAAAAGCTGCAAAAAGTAGTTAACCAAATTGCCGGCAAGACCGTCTCAGAAGCCCTCGTGCAGCTCCGCTTTTCAAAAAAGAGAATCGCTCGCGACGTAATAAAGGGTCTCGAAATTGCCCAAAATAGAGCCATTGTGGGCCACGGCATGGGCCTAGCGGGTGAGGCAGCCGCCGTCTCGCGCTGGAATAAGCAACGAGAAGCCACGGATGCGGGGAAGCCGAAGGACACCTGGGACTACAAGACCTCCAGCGACGATTCTGGCATCGAAGTCACAAAACCCAAAGTCCCGTTTTTCAAGGACACTACAATTGAGCTGAAGGACGGACGCAAAAAGGTCGTCCGGGATCCCAGTGAAATTTACATTGATCAGGCGTGGGTAGGACCCGGCGAGAGCTGGAAGAGCCCAGAGTTCAGGGCTAGAGGTGCTATTAATATGCTCAAGCACCGTACAACAAGTATGTTCTGATATTCACCAACAATGTCCGTGGACAAGATGCTAACCACACCACACCAGGCTTCTCCGTCCTCCTCAAGGAAGAAAAAACTCGCATGCGCATCTCAGACGAAATCAAAAAGAAGCGCGAAAACCGCAAAGTCTGGGTCGCTCTGCCCGATCGACCAATTACTTCTCAGCGCCAGTTTTGCCTGTGGTAGATTTTTTTTCCATCGATACTTTTCCCATGTATACAAATCTAGTCGGGGAGTAATACCTCGGCTTGTAACAATAAACCACTCGAACTTGACTGTAACACACTCTCACGAGCATGATTGGAATGACAAGGGAAGACGTACAAAGCATGTTTCTTCAAGTCCCATAAAACAAAAATACGCATGCACAATCCGAATCCAAAAGTCCCTGCATCTCCATTTTTCACGTCCCTTCATTCATCTGTCCAATCCATACATGCGTACATATCAACCCAGATCCAACCTTGTTACACATTTTTTTTGTCATCCACATGAACAAGAGAAAGAAGCCGGCATTGCAGAACAACAGAAACCCCTTACAGTCGAAAAAAAGAACGAACGCCATCGCTATGCAAATCCAAACAGGCATCGATACGCTCCTCCTCAAGCTTCCGCCTCCACCCCACCCACACTACTAACAAGCATATCCAACATGCCCCTAACCTTCCATGCATCCTGACTCGCCTCCACTGTAACCTTAACACGCTGCATAAGCGCGAGAACAAGATCATCCACCTCCTCGCTCCTGCCCAGCTGATCGGCATAGAGGTCGAGGACGACGAGTGCGACATCGGTGGTGAGGCGCGTGATACGGTAGTCTGAGATATTCTTGATGCACCAGCGGAGGATGGGCTGGAGAGACTGTGAGTCGCGGTTGCTGAGGGCGATGCGGAGAGCGGAGCGGTGGCGCAGGGCGGTCAGGAGGGTTATCGAGGCCATGCGGGCGTTGCCTTGCTGTGTGATGTATTAGTAACAATGATGAAAAAGGGGGGAAGGGAGAGTGGGGAGTTTACCTTTGATTCAAGAGCCATATCTAGAGCTTGTGCGTACATTCCCTTTCGCAGGGCATGCGCCCATGGCTGGCCGTTTGTGATTTTGCCGCGGGCATTGCCTTCGATGACGATATCGGCGCTTTCGCCGGTAAAGTCTTTGCCTCTGATGCGTTTTTCCCAACCTTTTCCGCGCTTTCGCTTTTTGCTGCGGTCATACTCTTCGATTTTGCCTTCCATGAGGGCTTGCATCTCCTTTTCTCTTTCGCGCGCTTGGACCTTTTGCTCGCCGGAAAGATGGGTCTTGATTGACAGGAGACCAGATTGCATGCCCACGGCGATATGGCGATCTTCCTTTTGGCTGGGGATGACATTGAGCGAGAGGATGGGTGAGGGGTACTTTAGTCCACCCACGACGTTCCAGCCAGTGGTTTCGAAAACCTTGACGTGCCCGTCGAGCGCACCAGAGAGCAGACGCTCTCCATTGTTTGCCAAAGAGAGTGCTGTGACAGTCTTCTGGTGATTGCGCAGCATGTGGATGGGCTTTGCCGCTACAATGTCCAGGACGCTGATCGTGTTGTCAGACGCCGCGAGAACGGCGGTGCCAGAAGGCATGGGGAGAACAGTCTCAATAGGCGCTGCGTGCTTGAAAACCATGACTGCTTTTCCGCCTACTCGCGAATCCCACAATCTAACTGTCTGGTCGTAACTTCCAGAGACGAGCAGTCCACTTTGCGCGGGCATAAAAGTTCCGCTACGCACATAGTCCTGATGGCCATCAAACTTCATCGTGCTCTTCTCGCTTGGCAGATCCCACAAGCGTACTGTGCGATCGTCGGAACAACTCATCAGCCCAGTCAAATCTTGTGGATTCCACTGTGTAACCCAAACAGGCTGCTTGTGCTCCTTCCATGTCTTCAGAATCGCCCTGCTCTTGACATCAAACGCCTGAATGACACCACTGTCTCCTCCCGCCACCAGGATCCTGCCATCACGGCGAATGTTTCCCGAGTGCGCAATGTCGTCGACGCCGAAGCGCGAGATGGTCTTGACGACTTTTCGGGTCTTGGAGGAGAAGATTTGAACGCGCGATCCAGTCGTCACTGCAAACAGATCCTGGGTTGCCGAAAGCGCATTTGCGGGCTGGGGCGGCGGTATTGAAATGTGTGTTACGGGCGAGGAATGCTGCGAAGGGTCGAGTCTGAGCTCCGAAGCGAAGGAGTTCCAGTATTTTTGCTCCGACGTGAGGGTAGTAGGGCCCTTTGGCAGCTTCAGGGGCTGCAGCAGTTGGACTTCGGCGGCCATTGTGTGGATGGAATGCGATCACAGCGCGTGAGGTTGCTCGTGTCGCGAGCTTTTCGAGTGGGACGAACTTTTCGGTGGAGCAACGATTGGCGCTAACGCCATCGAGTAGTGGCGCCTTCCCGGCCGGGATGCGGGCACATGCCAAGATACATGCGTGTTAGTTCGGCGGGCGCATATTGCAACAGGGCCCTGGAGCATCACCTCCACCCACGGTCTCGTCTACCCTTTGTCCATGTAGCACCGTTGCCCATACTTCCGCTGTCATAAATATCGCGCTCACATGCCACCGACTGTCGCCCAAGGGCGCGGTTGACTAGCGCTGGTTGCCTGGAGGATCCGCGCGCACCCAGTTCATCATTCCACTCCGTCGCCAGCCACAGCCACAACCACATAACCTTCATCTGGCTCCCGTTCCGTCATAATCACTTTCTGCCATGCGACTCTCACCTTTTAATTGCTGCTCTATTCGCTCGCACCTTGCTGGCGCCCGAATGTCTGATTGCCTATCACCTGGATAAGCCGCCGGTGCCCACTTGGACCATCGTCTCCAGCCAGCCTCAACGCGTCAAGATGAGTGGCAACGCGCTGGACAAGATGGACGAGTTTTTCGACTTTGCTGCGCTTGAACACGATTCCGCGCTCCATGCAGCCAAGCCATCTCACCAAGATCAGAATCTGCCCTTTCAACCTGCCGCCAATGTCACGACTATGGACTGGGCTACAGTCCCAATAGCCGCGACCCGTTCCGTGGATGCCACGCAACGTTGGGATGACCCCATGGATGTTGCTCCCCAAGACCCTTCGATTAGTCAAGCTGGTCAGCAGTGGCCATTGTTTTCAGTTCCTGAATGGTCACCACCTGTGAATGTGAACCCCACATTAGACTCTACGCTCGCTGGAGACTCAGTCCATGGTGAAAATCCAGGTCCCGCCTTCGCATCCTTGTCATCAATTGATGCTCCAGACCTCCATCGTGTCAATGATGATAGCCTACCTAGTACATCCCAGCCCGAATCTGCATCCTGGGACAGCCGGTCTGCAATCCAGGCTAATCCTCCTCCTGAAGTGGCAGTATTGCCTGCCAGTCCAACTACATCAATCCAGCAAACCCCCAATGCCAACCGGAAGCCTGCATCAGCGAAACGCAAAGGCACTCAAAGCCGCATTCCTATCGAGGCAAAACAGATCCTCGAGGATGAGTTCGCTACCAATGCATATCCCTGCTCATGGGAAATGGATATCATTGCTCACCAGGCCAATCTTGACGTCAAAAAAGTTCGCAATTGGTTCAACAATACCCGGGCAAGAAAGAAATGTGAAGGTGTGTAGTATTGATATATGTTACATCAAACATGCTTATTCAGATAGATCCGCAACCTGCTGCGCAGAATGGCAGGCCTAGTGAGCATTCATTCAACCCAAGACTTTCAAGAGATAGTCTGGAAAGCTTGGATAGGCAAGCAGACAGTGCGCTGTCACCACCACAGCCACCGTTGGCCATGTACCTTGCTCAGTCCTATCAAGAAGAAGGATTGGCGCTATCCGCAGTAGAATCGGCAATCTATGAGCACTCGGTCAATGGAAGCTGCCAAGACGACACATGGTCGGGATCGAAACAAGGCCGTAGAGGTTCTGTTATCACCTCAATCGCCTCCTCCGAAGGCACTGCACCGACCACCTATACAGTATCATCTAGTGGCAGTCGCAGTAATATCTCATCTTTCGGTCGAGACCGGAGGCGCGGCCGACGCCGCATGGCATGGAAAGAGTCGCCTCGCCAAGCTATCAACGGCGTCAACAGTGCGGGCGAGCCACAGAAAGATCTACCCTTTTTCTGCACCTTTTGTCCTCGAGCGTTCAAGACAAAATATGAGTGGGTCCGCCATGAAGACTCCGTACATGCACTTCGCACGACCTGGATATGCTGTGACACAAAGCCAGCCGCAGTTCTTGAAGTGTGCCCTTTTTGTGGTCAAGTCTGTCCGGACGATGCACACCTGGCTGGGCACAGGTACCAGCAATGCCGCAGCAAGCCCGAATCACAACGGACCTTTTATCGCCGCGATCACTTCATCCAGCATCTGCATCATGTACACTTTGGAAATAGCAAACATCCATCAGTACGGGTCGGCTGCCAGGCGCGACTACTAGCCGCTGAGGGCCACAACTTTGGCTGCAAAGACCTTACAATGAAGTGGCGTCGCTTCGGTGCTCCTATGAAGATTGATGACCCTATGCTCCACTGTGGGTTCTGCGGCAAGAAGTCAAAAGACTGGTCTGAGAGATGCGAGCATGTTGCCGAGCATCTCATTGCGCGTGAAGTAGATCGTGGTGTCTGGTGGACTGAACGCAAGGAGAACCACTTGGAGAATCTTTACTCGGCATCACCCTATGAGTCGTTCCGTTGCCGGTACTGTCAAAAGGTGTTTACGGACGCCAAGGAAATGATTGAGCACTCGCATTGCCGGGTCTGGAGCTGTCGATTTTTACGAAGTTTTGATGACGTCGCTGCCGACACCCCAAGCCCTCCTCTAGGAACAGAATTCCCCTCAGCAAAGGGCCACCACTGTCATTTATGCGGCGCAGGATATCGAACCTTCCACATGGAGCACGCACAGCACCAACATCGCTACCGCTCATGCAACCAAGAGTTCTACACATCTGAGGAATCCTTTCTCCAGCATCTCCACAACTTCCATGGCGCATCTCAGCCCGCGCTCCTCCGCGGCAACGGCGTCATCGAACAGAGCTTCATGCGCAACAAAGGCGGCTCCTTCGAGCCTGTCGAGTTCAACGAGAGCTGGCAGCCCTGCGTCATGGATCTCGACGTCGCATCCGTCAGCCCCTTCGTGGCAGATAACACGCGCTCGCCCCCACCGAAGAAAACACAAACACAATCCAAAAAGGCGTTGTCTGTATCTAAGAAACCCCGTGAAGCAGTGCAGGCCACGCAAAAGACACACAGACAGCGCGCAGCCAGTGCTGCATCAAAAGCCGAGAGCAATGGACCTCGTTTCTTTAGGCTAGATACCCACGTCCCGTTTCTTTGTTCGCGCATTTTTTATTCGAGACAGGCTAGGGCATCGAGTTTGACGAAAGATAGTAAAACGTCGTTGGAGGAAATACCCAGGCCGCACATCGCGACGTTGGTGATGAGCGCGGCGCTGGTTGGTATGGCGCCTGCGCGTTTGCCCATTCGTCCCGAGCGGGATATAGCAAGTGGAATGGTGGAATTGCGTCTTGATGGCGAGGTTAAAACGGAGTAGGGAAACATGTAATTGTATATTATTCGTTGGGATTGGCACATGGGATTTTCTTGGCATAGTAGGGAAATTTAAAAAAGGGGAATTATTGGCGAGATGGGTGTCGTTATTCATTCAGGTGTCATTAATGATATTCTTTCTCACCATATCATTCCGAAAATCTCTATCACTGATATGCCAGCTCAGCTATACTTCCTCCCTCTTTTCCCTTCTTCTTCCCCTACAAACTCTCAAGAACCCGTACATCGCTCATAGAATCAAAGGGTATCACACTTGTCTTTGTATCACTCCTCAGCGCCCACTGCAACGTCTTTTCCAGAATCCGGCGTCCCGTATGTTCAAGCTGTAACCTATATCAAAAAAAAGAACATTAGCCTTCTCATTCTCTTCTTCCCCAGTCTGAGAAAAACGTGTGAAATCAGTGAGATAAGGGATAAAACGTACCAATGACCCGCACCCTTAACAACAACAACCTGGCTCCCTCTGACCATAAACTCTTTCGCACCATCCAGCGCAAGTCGCTGATCAAATGCCAAATCTTTCTGTCCCAACATGAGCGTCGCAGGCGCTTTCAGCGCACCCTTGGGTGCCGTATTCGCCAGCGTACCCGCATTTGAACTTGATGAATGCATGGGATTCGAAGCGATATTGTATAGCGCCGCCGTCGTTTCCAGACTCTTTTCCCAAGGCCCGAAAAACAGGTTCTCGCGGTATATCCTAATTTTCTCAGACATGCCGCGGTCTGTGAGGCGCCGGTGCAGGGAAGGCGGGTAGGAAGTTCCCTCGGGGGTTTTGGTACGGAGTTGTTGTGAGCTGGGACCGGTGGAAGTGGCCATTGCTTCTGCGACTTCGACAGGATCCATTGGTGTGGATGTTATGGGTTTGGGGCTGTGTTTGGCGGGTTTGGGCGAGAGTTGATGGGGTTTACCCAGTGTGTGGAGGAGGCGGAGGAACCAGTAGTTTCCGAAAGTAGCGAAACCGGTGCTGAAGGGGCGGGGGAGGTGGAAGATGAAGATGTAGAAGGAGTGTTTGAATTGGCTGGCGATAGGGCGGAGAGCATTGAGTCCGTTTTTAAGGAGGCGTGTGTTGCGCGGTGAGGAGACCCAGGTGTGTAGCATTTGTTTTGCGAGCTGAATTCGGTGATGGATATTGGAGGCTTGGTGTCCGGGTATGATACCACCGGTTATGATCCAGTGATCTGCTAGGACGTGCGCTTCTGCTGCGAGACGAGCGCCGATGATGGAGCCCCAGTCGTGTGTCACAGCTACAGTTTTACTGCCTTCTTGTAGATACTGTTCTCGTATGCTGATCATGAATTCACTGATCGCTTCAAGCATGTCGTTTGCTCCGTATGTGGGAAGGGTGTCTGAGCCACCGTAGCCGGGGAGATCGACGGCAACAAGAATGGTGTCTTGTTGTAGCGAGGGGGATTGAAGCAGGTGCCGCCATATGATGTAGGAATCAGGGAAACCTGAGTGTATGTGTAGTTAGCTTCTCTCCTTCTGTCTCTTTACATAAGATATTCAGAGATCTCTCTAAATACAATCCACATACCATGTACAAAAATCGCGAGATTCTTAACCTTCTGCGCCGACTGATCCCCCTCATGTACAACATAATGTATCCTCACCCCCTTGCTCGTGTCGAAAAACTTATGTTTGAACCCCGGCAGCGGCTCACGATCCAGACTCCAGAATCGCTCTTGTGCAGCAGCCAATTCGCGCTTCTCGGCAGCGCTGTCTCTTGCCCACAGCGCCCCATTCTTGAACACCGCTGCCGTATAGATTTGCGCCAGACTCGCCAGTCCAAATGTAAACTTAAACCCACTCCACGCCAGATTCCCCAGCTGCTCCGACATATTTCCCTCTGACTGCGCAAGGAATCCCGGAATTGAAGGGACGTTGTGCTCGAGAGCTCTCGTCGTCGCAAGATCAAGAAAAAAAGCGACGAAGGTGGGTAAAGTATCTATGCCAAATTGCCAGCAGCAATAGTTAAGTAGGTATATACGCTCGTCTCTCTCATTCGGCAAGTAAAAAAATATCGCTGTTAGAAAAGAACCGTAGTTGTAAAAAAAATAAGAGAGAGAGAGAGCAAAGGAGAAGAGAGAAAAAAGAGAAAGAGCACTCGTCCATCAAAACACACAAGAGCCCATCGCGTGCCCCTCCCCCACAATCCCCGCCTCACCCAACCAGACCAGACCAGACCAACCCAACCCCCATTTCTCACACGCAGATCAAAGTATGAAATCAGGAAAAAAACAGCAGCGATCCAGCTAATCTGAAACCGTAGATCTTCTTCCTAATAAACACTCTATTTATTCATCCTTTCTATCTCCCAACGTTCTCCTCTGTATCGTCACAAGAGTCACGAGTCACACATCCCCACTACTACCACGCATAACCAGCGCATATCTCAGGGTCAAATGAGGCGGGAGGTGCGTTTTAGATTTCGCGTTTGGGTTGTTTAGCGTGCAAATATGGTGATTGTCTAGGTATAGCTGATAGGGGAGGTGAGCGGCGAAAGGGAATGGGGGGTTATGACGATGGTGGCCATAGCTTTTTGATTGGGGGGCGGCGGGTGGTTTCCCGTGTCCCGTGTTGGATTGGGGAGTAATGGATTTGTAGATCTTTGGTTTTTGTGTAGTATTTTTGTGCAATTAGGGGTTGAGGTTGTGCTGTGGATAATAAGATGTTTTGCCGCGGTATTTGGGCAGATTGGGAAGGTGGCTTTGAAGGGTTGCGCGAGGGGGTGAGTGTGGCACGTGATATTGCGCTGTAGGGAGGGTGTTTTCTCGCTGATGGTAGGGCAGAGCGTATGTGTGGTATGAATGAATACAATGTTGGCAATTTCAGCGTAATGGCTACAGCAAAGCTGTATGTATTTATGTGAAACAAACCTAAAACGTATGCACATACGCATCTAGAGTTACAGTCTGGCTGTGGCAGCCAACCACAATACGCCTTCTTTCCCTCATCGTGACATCGCAATGTCGGGTATCATAAATTCTCATCCTCCAGTCTTTCCCTGAAATCTCACAACCAAGCAAATGCATCTCTCCCCTCTTATTCCCCATCTCATTGCTTCTTCCCCTTGACCCTCTCCATAACCCTCAACTCAGCACTCCGTTGCAACCTTAGATCCTCCAATTCCCTCTCCACCGCCTTATTCTTCTCCACAACCTCCTTCCTCTTCTCCATGCGCTCCTTGACCTCTTCCATCTTACTCCTCACCACATCTTCCACTACCCTCTCCAACTGCCCCGCATCCTCGATACCGTGCTCTCGTATGAATCGATCTGCAAACTCCTGGATCGTATGCGGCGAGGGTCCCGGTCCACCGGTGTAATATCCGTTCTTGTGGGTGAGATATAGACCGGGTACTGCGGAGTTGTGGGTGCGGAGATGCGAGGAGAGCGGTATGGGTAGTTGTGATGCGGAGATTGTAGGGATGTCTTGGGAGGGCTTCCGTGGTGAGGGAGCGGATGGCGGGTTTAGAATGAGGTCCATGAGGCTATTTTCAAAGGCTTCGTCGTAGCGCACGGTTGAAGGAGAGAAGTCGACCATTGGTGAAGTGAGTTCGGGTTCGTCGCGTGGTGTGAGCGGCGCGTTGCTCATTATTGTGTCTTCGTTACTCATGATGTATGCACTTTCTGGTTCGCAGTGGGTTCGCGACACGTGAATTCTGGTAGGATATGTTATGCGACTCGTCGGGTATGGTGGAAGTGGAGTGAATGATGATGAGCGCAGTTGCGATAGAGACGTTGAAGCGTCATGACTAAGCCTTGACTTCCTGCACGCGCCTCCGCGGTCACTACAACCTCGATTCCTACCAACCAAGAACTTCACAATCCAACTTTTCAAACATCGCTATATCGTAATCATGGCCGACAAACTCCGCGCACAGCAACAGCTCGAAGCGCTCCAAGCGCGGTATATTGGTATCGGCAGCGCAGACACTACGAAACACGAATGGACATCCAACATTGCGCGTGACTCTCTGTCGAGCTACGTCGGACATCCGCCTCTTCTGCAGTACATGAGCATCGGACTGGGACAACCGCGCGAGAAGACCAGACTACAACTTTTGGAGAGAATGGTTAGGCCTGTCGGACCGCCGCCTGAGGTGAGTAGAGCATGGGAAAGGAATTTGTTCAAGCGCAGATGCTAACAGGGGTATAGCAGCAAGACTGAGGCAGGATTATATTCAGATGCAATGTGAAGAAGTCTACCAAAAGCATTTCACTACACAAAGAAAAGGGCAAAGGCTGCTCTTGGTACCGACACGACGAATGCATGCAAGGATGGTAGTCATATGGCAACGTAGAGCCCATGAGCCGGCTACGTGGTGCTTGTTTGAACGGCTCTTAGCTGATTCTATAGACATGCTTAAATCCATAGCAAACGCCGGGAGCTGGTGGTGATGGTGGTGATGGTGAGAGGCATGCAGACACCTCGACTCGAATGAAGATAGCCCGGCTACCCTCGTTAGCGGAGGCCAAATGATAGTTCATAGCCCATGTTTTGTCGTGATGTTGTTGCCTCAATCGCTCTCACTTCCACTGCCTGCATGGCCGTCATCGTCATCCTCGACGATGTCTCCACCAGCCTGGATGGCAAACTCGCCCTTTTGCAGCATGCTCTTCAGCTCCGTGTTTCGTGGGTCAACCAGCTCGACGGGCTTGAGCTTCGCCTTATTCCGTATTCTGGGATCGCATCCTGCGTCTAGGAGCATGGCGACAATGGATTGACCATGGGGCCAGACGTCTTTTTCGAGCGAGTTGACGTAGCGTACGGCTTTGTGGAGGGGCGTGTCCTGTTCCATGCGGTCGATTTCGTCAATCTCGAGGCCTTCTTGGTCGAGCAGCATGTCAATGACCTCGACTGTAGCGGCGTTAGCGGGTGGGTGTCCCGAGAGGCAGCCTGACCGGAGGATTGGAGGTACTCACAACTTCCGTAGGTGGCAGCAATGTGAAGGCAGCCGTTGCCGAGTCCATCGCGCGCGTTGTTCAGTATGTCTGCGACATAGTCGGCAGGCTTCTTGTCCGACTTTTTGGCAGCGGCATTCAGGTCGGCCAGTGTTTCCTCGAGGAGCTCGGTGTTGTTGCGTCGGCAGGCTTCGAGAACAAGTTCTCGAGGAGAGGCTCCCTGTAGGCAAGTTTTAGCAGCGGTCCTTTTGGGGCTTTTGGGGCGACGGCCATGTACATACGTCGTGGTGGTCAGCCATGGTGAAGGAATCCCGTGGATGCTTGCAGTGACTGGACAAGGGCGGGTGGCTGACAGGTCGGGCACAGCACACAAGCACACGGCACACGCGCGAATGTTTCGTCG
The DNA here is from genome assembly GCF_000527765.1 of Bipolaris victoriae FI3. NCBI lineage: Eukaryota > Fungi > Ascomycota > Dothideomycetes > Pleosporales > Pleosporaceae > Bipolaris > Bipolaris victoriae. The sequence goes on from NW_014575295.1 coordinate 102,453, forward strand.
ACTTGTTTGGCGGGGTATTTCGGAAGTGCTAACGGAAACAAGATGACAGGCCCCAGGGCGGTGAAGAGGGCGATGCTGTTGTTCACGGCGGCGCCCAAAAGGCTGCGATAAGATGTCGAGGCAGTAGTCAGTGAATTAGTGACATTGCCTGTCCTCTCCCCGGATCCAGTTGCATAAGCTCGCAATCTGAGACAGCCCGACACTCTCCCAAGCCCAAGTCCGCGCCGCCGCCGCCGCCCACCACTGCCACCACCGCACAAGGCTATGGCTGGTGGCTCGCCCCGCACTTTCCCCCTTTCGGCCCTAGCGCCCTAGGGTCCCGCTATAATCTTTCGAGCAAACGCATGCATCGACGACTCTACGTATGCCTACATATATGTCCATGTACATGTAACAGCCACAACCACACGGCCCACCACCATGCTGCTCTGTAAGTTGTCGCACACGCCCCCGCTTGCTGGCGCTGCAGCCACAGCTAATAAAAATCCCTCTAGTCTGCCCAACATGCAGCAACATGCTGCGCGTCTCTGCTGTCCCGCCCGGCGACCCTACCACCGAGGACTTTGTCGGCCAGAACCGCTTCGAGTGCCTCACCTGCCCCTACCACTTTGTCATCAACAAGCGCTACTATGAACGCAAGTATATGAAGAAGAAGGAGGTCGAGGATATCCTCGGAGGAAAGGGCGCGTGGGATAATGTCGACAAGACCGAAGGTATGTGGCCAAGTCTAGTCTCCAACATGCCTATCCTGGCAAGAATACGGCCCTAACACTGAGAAATAGTACAATGTCCAAATGAAAAGTGCAGAAACCACGAGGCCTACTGGTACCAGCTGCAGATTCGCAGTGCCGACGAGCCCATGACAGCTTTCTACAAGGTGGGTTGTGCTTGCACCGAGGTAGGAAGGAACCTCTTGCTAATTTTCAAACAGTGCACCCAATGCGCCAAAGAGTGGCGGGAGTAGACTATCGCCATTTCCAGCACACACGCATACATTTGAGGAGTTTAGGAGCAGTCAATATTTTGGTATACCCCGGTTGAATTTCTACAAGTGCAAAAAAGTACACCATCTTTCCGCAGCTGTGACGCAGTCCGATTCGTTGGTCTGGAATTCCATTCAGAAGCATCACAGATTGGCAAAAAGGATCTTCAAATCATGGCGCAAGCTCGCCAATAGCCACCTGAATAAAATTGATCTAAGGCCAAAAAAGAACATGTTGAAAAAAGAAAAGAAAAATACGACATTATAGCGTACATGCTCCAAACCTAGCGCACTAGCACCATTTCCATTTCCATCCCCATCATCCTCACCTACAAATTCTTCTGCATCGTCGTCCCCTCTCTCCCAATTATCCCAAACATTGGCACAACACTATCACTGATCCCCTGCACCTTGTCCCTTGCACCACTGCCACCACCAGTCCCCTTGGGACTCCCCGTCGCAGGCGTGTTACTCGGCCACGCCCACAGCGTATCAAAATCAATCTGCTCGTCCAGCCCACTCTCTTCACTATGCAGACTAGGTACCCGCGTGGCTTCCAGTGCCGAGAGATCGAGCATCGTGGATAGCGAGGGCGCCCCCAAAGGTAGCGATGCAGAAGGCGTGGCCATGTCGAGTGAGGGTGGTCTGTGGATTGGGGATAGATGAACTGAGAATTCCGGTTCAGGTGGGTTGAGTGTGTTTTCCTGCGTTTGGGCAGCGATTGAGACGGGGACTGTGGGTTGGACGGGCAAGTTCATGACTTGGGGTTGCGGTGGTGTTTGGACTTGGCCTGGTACTTGCTTGAGGAGCGGTCGGTCGTTGAGGGGTGTGGTGTGTAGGCCGGGGTAGATGTGTATGGGAACTTGGTGGAGTCGGGGTGTGCCGTCCAGGGGATTTGTTGGTTGGACTAGACCAGTTACATTCGGGGTCGGCTGCTGCTGTTGTGCTTGCTGCTGCTGCGGTACCTGTACGCCGTACAGCTGTGATGCTATGCTCGGTAGCGTCGAGTTGCTTGTGAGACTGTCTTTTCGCCGTAGACGCTGTTGTGTGACTACATCTCTGAAGGAACTGAGAATGTACACAAGCCTAACGGCCTGTTGATCGCTTTCGGCGCAGTAATTCATGACGTTGATGGCGTTGGTCACGCAGTTCTCAGTTGCATCGATTTGGTAGAGACCGGCAAAGTCGCTGGCGAGGATAACAAGTGTAGCTGCGAAAAGGAAGTAAATGACGGCAGGGTTACGACGGGACAAGTAGCCCGCATCAAAAGCGTTTTGGACCAGAAGGATAGTGTGCACAGAGGCAATCACACACGCCTCGCTGAACCGTTCCATACGAACAAAGGGTCGAGGCCCCCTGTTTCCTGGCTGATCTACCTGACGCTGTGTCTCCTTGTTGAGAATGTACAGCAGGAACGGTCGAGTCAGCAGAATGATGGAGTGACAATAAAACAGATTGACGTGCAGAATAGCTACACCCTGACTGGGCGATGCAGTTGCAGCCTGTCGCCACTGTAGAATGGGTGTCAATGCCCGTGGCCATTTCTTGCAAATATCAGAAATCTCCTGTGCAAGCCGAGTGCTGATTTTGCGTCTTTGGTAGACCTTGCGTAAGATGATACCAATTACCTTGCAGCTTCGCACAGCAGCTTCCAGTGCTGCGGGCCCTGTTTCGTCGTAGTCGTACACTGTCTTTGGAGTAAAGCCCCAGGACTGGTTGTAGTCACCGTCAGAAGGCTGGAGCGTGTCACCCGAGCAGTCGTCCTCAGATATAGCAGTTGGACGACCCAAGGAGCATGATAGCAGACGGTCGATAACAAAAATGGATCGCCATAGATCCTTCCGCTGAACCTGCTCTTCTGGGCTGAATATCACCATGGTCTCTTCTCTGTGGAGACCCAGTGCAAGAGCGGATCGTGCCGCCATGCCAAGCAGGGCGAAAGCAGTATTCCGCTTTGTCTTGGCCAACATGTAGACTGACATGAGTAGCAAAGCTTGAACAGACCAAAAGTCCTGATCCTCTAGCCCAGTCATAGGATCGTTGAGGTTCTTAGCGTTCAGGTAGAATGCTTCTGCTCGGTCAAGATGCTCGCTCCGTAACTTGTCAATGATGAGAGCTTCTGGACTACCAGACAGCGGCGTTGCCATTGTCAAACCAATGGCAAACACCAGATAGAGCAAGCATAGCCATGACGAACTCACCGAGAGCGGATCCGAATAGCATTGTTCCAAGCTTTTGAAGAAGGAGTCACGGTTAAAGACTTGCAATAGCCCATGGGTGTTGATGAAGAAGGCCTCTACCAGAACCCGGGCCGTCTGCTCGTCGGGTAGGAGATGGGTATGCTGGTATCCAAGTGGAAGCGAGTACTGACCCTCTACTATCTTATGTCGACGAGGGTCGGTAGTGAATGGAGAAGGTCCGGCTACCGTCTCAACCATCATCCGAAGGAGCTGGAGGAAAGATAAGGTAGCTGCATCACCGATATACAGTACCCGACCAGTAGGGTCCTGTAGCATCCTACTCTGACTCGGGAACTCAGCGACATCATCTCCACCATCATGCGAGGTGGTGTCCTGTGACACTGTCGGTCTGCTGCCGTCACTGCCATGATTCGCTGGCGGTTGAGGTACAGCAGCAGAGTTCGCAGCAGGGGATGGATAAGAAGCCTCCTGATTCGAGCTCACTGCACGGGACACGAGGGATGGCTGTTGGGGAGCGGTAGATGTCCGTCGGTGCAGGGACAGTGGTGAGGGCTGGGCCTGCCCATTGGTGGGTGTGTTTGCCGACGAATTACCATTTATACTACAAGTGAGAGAGACGGGTTAGTATTAAGATGAACCGAATCAAAATGTACGTCAAGAATATCCCTCATGGATCACTCTTGTGTACATGCAGATACCACGCATGTTTGACAAGTACAGCCGCCTGATTGAGAGAAATGTAAGTACATACACGGGGCTTGGGGCGTTGCTAGTAGTTTCAACTACGCGCTTCTTCGCGGGTGGCCTGTCTTCGCTTGGAGAGTTTGGGTCTCGGTCCGTGTATATGCATGTGAATTTGCGCTGACCAATTTTAGCACATTGATGCGTGGATAGGTTGAAGGCTTACCTTGTCACAAGTGTTGCAAGGTTGGAGGCCGTTACACTTTTGGATGGTTAGCTTTGGTCCTGTTGATTGGAGGGCTTGACGGAGGTGCTGTAATGATGGAGGGGCAGGACTAGACTAGGACGTCTACGTTAGACATGTGCACCAAAAGGGCTATTCTTGCGTGCATGCCCCCGGAGCATTGCACAGGCTAATGACATGTCCCGAGCCTGCTCGTACAAATATCCGGCTCCGCTGTGTTTGAGCGTGGCCAAATCAAACCGTTGGGTGGCATGCCATGAGGCGGGTACACCACGGTTCAGCGCCGAGGAGTGGCAACACGCAAGATGAGCCCTCTCTGTGAAGCAGCCGTCCTAGAGTGGGATGAAAGCGCACAACTCGCCTTTTGTTTTCTGCGCTTGCAGCTCTCGCATGCCTGTGCAGTGCGCTGCCGCTGATCTATGCAATACCGTGTTAGCACCACTACGGCAGCCACACCGACACATGCGAAACGGACCTGGTGGAACCTTTGGGCGCGTCATCCTGTAAAGGCTATGTACGTATGCGCCTCGGCTGAGGTCGGTGGTTCGTCACGTGCAGCGGCGTTGAGTGCTCAATGCTGATGGGGACATTGCCGACGCGACGGAACGATGAAGTGTGATCGGAAGATGCACTCGCTCGAGGTGAGAACGGTAAGGAGAGCACCCCGGGACTCGCTCGCACCCCCCACCGCCGAATGCAACGGCGACGCAAAAGGGGTCCCACAGTTTCGAGTCGAGCGACTGGCGCGCGAGCCGGCGATGACGGGACGACAGAGACGGTCCTGCGGATGGTTTATGGGTGCAATGCCCATGGGGTCGTCCCTAAGCATCACGCAAAGCTTGGGCCAGCACCTTTCCGGAAGTCGGGTAGCGCAGCAACGTCTGCCGATCGTCACAGAAACCGTGTTCCTACATGCTGGGCCAGTCCGCCTTCGGCATCATGCCGTCCACATGCATGCCGTGGTTGGTAGACCACGCTCATCGCCACAATGGCTTACTAGGACCAGCCTCGACATGCAGCCAGACACTTCTTTCAACGGCTCTGCCGTTACCAATCTTGGCGTCTCGGTCCGCCCGTCAACGGCTCCCATGGCTTGCTCTTAAGCCGCCGCTGCCGTCACTCGGCCTGCCAGAGTACACATCTGGATACCATCATTATCACCATGGCACCCTTTCTAGGAACAGAACAGGACCAAAACAATCAGTCCACCCAACCAAACGCTTTGCTGTTGGGTACAAGAACAGCCCTGGACCAACTTCTAGCAAAGGCCAAAGACAACCTCCCTCAAGAGTCACTGCAGCATATTACCAATGTCAAGTTCTCGACCGCCAACACAGGATCACCCTACTTTCCAAGCCCATTGAAGCAGACGGAAGCAATCTCGGCCCTCAAGGCTGTCGAGGCAGGCGTTGCCTCTGCTATAGCTGATCTTCACAATGATCAAAAAGATCGCCACATTGCAGTCGATCTTGAAAGAGCAACAGCTTTTCTCTTCTCCACCTACCTCACCACTGTAGGAGGCCTTGACAAGTCGAATCCCAAGGTCAAAAAGTTACTGAAAAGTAAGCATTGACAATCTAGACGCTCATATTAGTCACCTGACCAAGACAGACACGGACCTTCTCCAAGCCCAGTCTATTCTCTACCGCAGGTTGTCTGCAAATCTCTATGAGACCAAGAGACCGGGAGAGTACTTTCACCTGCATGGCTCCCTCGAGGCAACCAAAGCACTGAACATGGTTGGTCTGGAAGGCTTCCGACCTGACTTGACCGATTATCACGAGTGCATCAAAGTAATTGAGGATCGCGTCCGACAATTTACGGTAGAAGAGCTTGAAGAAAAGAATCGGGCGATCAAACAAGCTGGTGTGACCTGCCTAAAATGGGATGACTTCCGAACTACTGAACACGGTCAAGCACTGATGCAGGAGCCACCCTGGAAAGTAGAACCTCTGGAAACCGACACACCACCAACCCCACTACCCTTCCGATCTTCACATGCACCAAAGCCGCAGATCCTCTCTGGCATCCGTGTTCTTGAGCTTTGCCGAATCATTGCCGGCCCGGCAATGGGCCGTGGTCTTGCCGAGTATGGTGCTGAAGTTATTAAAGTCACATCGCCGAACCTGTCCGATGTGCCTTTCTTCCAGGTGGATGCCAACATTGGAAAACATACGACCGACTTGAACTTGAAGGATCCGAATGATCGACAGACCTTTGAAGAGCTTCTACAATCTGTAGATATTGTTCTTGATGGCTATCGCCCTGGCAGCTTGAATCGTCTTGGATATGGACCACAAAAAATGGTCGAGTTGGCGAAGAAGCGTGGCAAGGGCATAGTATATATTGCCGAGGACTGCTTTGGCCACGTTGGACCATGGTCATCACGTCCAGGTTGGCAACAGATTGCAGACTGTGTTACCGGCGTAGCCTGGGCACAAGGTCAAGCAATGGGGCTGAACGAGCCTGTCGTACCGCCGTTCCCCATGAGTGACTATGGCACAGGCTGCATGGGCACCATCGCTGCCCTAGTCGGGCTCTACAGGCGGGCCAAATCTGGTGGGAGCTACCTTGGTCTCACTTCTCTATGCCAATACGACATATTCCTGCTTCAGCTTGGTCTTTACGACGATCGCACAATGGCCGAGCTCAAGAAGCAACACGACAAGGAGTTCTTCGAGCTACGTCACTACGATTCAGTAGATGAGGTTGGCAAGCGGGCCCTCAAGACTATGAGAAGAACACACCCAGAGCTGTTTGAGGACCGACATATGCAGGAGTGCTTTAGCAGGGGTTTCAACGCCAATGTCAGGACTATTCGACCCGTAGTCAACATTGAAGGCTACTGGAACGGATTCCTGCGCAGCTCGCGACCAAATGGTTTCGACCAGCCTACATGGGATAATTGGGAGGTTGATGAAGATTTATTACGAGCATAACGTATTTTTCTTTTCTTGTATCTAAGCGTTCTGTTTGTTCCTAGATCAGCCTCCTATTTCCCTGTAAAGCATTACTGTACTACATAGCCTTCCTTTCCTACCAAAATTATAAAGAACCTTAAGCGCCATCCTTTCTTCCCCTTGCATTGTTTGCTCTTTCATCATCTCTCGTCTCGAGCTTCATACGTATGTATCTCGCCAAGACGGTGTAATATTACATAAATCACGCGTTTAGCCCCACCTCTCACAACGCACCGCCCCCCGCCATCTAGACTTCCACCTCTTGTGTAAGCTGGTGCATCTTCCGACGATGGGGGCGGCTACCCAACTTACAAGCAACGCATGCTGCAATCTACCTTTACCTACATACTTACGGTCCATACCTCTATATCGTCATGACACGTGCACACGTGACATGCACAACCCCACACATTCCCAAAATGGTAAAAAAGAAGACCAAAAAAATCCTATGTATCCAAATGCAGTTTATCATCCCTTCATACATGCTTTATCCTCTAATATACGCCTAGGGGCCTTTTGCAACTGACAACCATGCATCTAGCCCTTCCCATCCCCCCATGTTCACGCCTCTCCCAACACTCCCTTTCCCCCTTACTACCTACGTAGCAAAAAAAAAATCTTTTATCCCCTTGCACCTCATCACAAACCCCGAACTTTACCCTTTCCCCCCCTCGCCTACCCATCCATCATACGACAAATCCACCTAGTCCCAAAAAATCCCTCCCCTCCCTCAGCCCTAACACTATCCCTCCCGCGCCCTCTTACCCGACACCGATATCCCATACCCAGCAAACGCAATGCATACCCGTTTCGATCTTCTTCTTCTTCCTCCCCTGTTTTTTTTTTTAAAAAAAGAAAATCGGCAAGGGCAAGACATCGGGCCGCGAGAAAGAAAAAAAAGAGGGAAATCCGGGTAGATTTTCGGGAGACAGGTATGTGTAGGTTGCGGTGCGACGACGCGCGGAAAAAGGTGATCGCGGTAAGCAGTGGGGG